>NW_028176694.1:545000-565000 GCF_949987555.1 Borostomias antarcticus
ATCTATCTATCTATCTATCTATCTATCTATCTATCTATATGTCTCTATCTCTATCTATCTATCTAGTGACTCTCAGGGCGGCGCGGCCCCCTTTTATACCCTTCCTGGACGATGAAGATGTTCCTGCACATGAAGATGTTCCTACACAGCAGCCATTGAGGATGTTCCTACACAGCAGCCAATGAAAATGTTCCTACACAGCAGCCAGATTGTGACATCACAGAGCATCCCTGTGATGTCACAATCTGGCTGCTGTGTAGGAACATTTTCATTGGCTGCTGTGTAGGAACATCCTCAATGGCTGCTGTGTAGGAATATCTTCATTGGCTGCTGTGTAGGAACAGTCTCATTGGCTGCTGTGTCTATCTATCTATCTATCTATCTATCTATCTATCTATCTATCTATCTATCTATCTATCTATCTATCTATATGTCTCTATCTCTATCTATCTATCTAGTGACTCTCAGGGCGGCGCGGCCCCCTTTTATACCCTTCCTGGACGATGAAGATGTTCCTGCACATGAAGATGTTCCTACACAGCAGCCAGATTGTGACATCACAGAGCTTCCCTGTGATGTCACAATCTGGCTGCTGTGTAAGAACATTTTCATTGGCTGCTGTGTAGGAACATCCTCAATGGCTGCTGTGTTGGAACATCTTCATTGGCTGCTGTGTAGGAACAGTCTCATTGGCTGCTGTGTCTATCTATCTATCTATCTATCTATCTATCTATCTATCTATCTATCTATCTATCTATCTATCTAGTGACTCTCAGGGCGGCGCGGCCCCCTTTTATACCCTTCCTGGACGATGAAGATGTTCCTGCACATGAAGATGTTCCTACACAGCAGCCATTGAGGATGTTCCTACACAGCAGCCAATGAAAATGTTCCTACACAGCAGCCAGATTGTGACATCACAGAGCATCCCTGTGATGTCACAATCTGGCTGCTGTGTAAGAACATTTTCATTGGCTGCTGTGTAGGAACATCCTCAATGGCTGCTGTGTAAGAACATCTTCATTGGCTGCTGTGTAGGAACAGTCTCATTGGCTGCTGTGTCTATCAATCTATCTATCTATCTATCTATCTATCTATCTATCTATCTATCTATCTATCTATCTATCTATCTATCTATCTATCTATATGTCTCTATCTCTATCTATCTATCTAGTGACTCTCAGGGCGGCGCGGCCCCCTTTTATACCCTTCCTGGACGATGAAGATGTTCCTGCACATGAAGATGTTCCTACACAGCAGCCATTGAGGATGTTCCTACACAGCAGCCAATGAAAATGTTCCTACAAAGCAGCCAGATTGTGACATCACAGAGCATCCCTGTGATGTCACAATCTGGCTGCTGTGTAAGAACATTTTCATTGGCTGCTGTGTAGGAACATCCTCAATGGCTGCTGTGTAGGAACATCTTCATTGGCTGCTGTGTAGGAACAGTCTCATTGGCTGTTGTGTCTATCAATCTATCTATCTATCTATCTATCTATCTATCTATCTATCTATCTATCTATCTATCTATCTATCTATCTATCTATCTATCTATCTATCTATCTATCTATCTATCTATCTATATGTCTCTATCTCTATCTATCTATCTAGTGACTCTCAGGGCGGCGCGGCCCCCTTTTATACCCTTCCTGGACGATGAAGATGTTCCTGCACATGAAGATGTTCCTACACAGCAGCCATTGAGGATGTTCCTACACAGCAGCCAATGAAAATGTTCCTACACAGCAGCCAGATTGTGACATCACAGAGCATCCCTGTGATGTCACAATCTGGCTGCTGTGTAAGAACATTTTCATTGGCTGCTGTGTAGGAACATCCTCAATGGCTGCTGTGTAAGAACATCTTCATTGGCTGCTGTGTAGGAACAGTCTCATTGGCTGCTGTGTCTATCAATCTATCTATCTATCTATCTATCTATCTATCTATCTATCTATCTATCTATCTATCTATCTATCTATCTATCTATCTATCTATCTATCTATATGTCTCTATCTCTATCTATCTATCTATCTAGTGACTCTCAGGGCGGCGCGGCCCCCTTTTATACCCTTCCTGGACGATGAAGATGTTCCTGCACATGAAGATGTTCCTACACAGCAGCCATTGAGGATGTTCCTACACAGCAGCCAATGAAAATGTTCCTACACAGCAGCCAGATTGTGACATCACAGAGCATCCCTGTGATGTCACAATCTGGCTGCTGTGTAAGAACATTTTCATTGGCTGCTGTGTAGGAACATCCTCAATGGCTGCTGTGTAGGAACATCTTCATTGGCTGCTGTGTAGGAACAGTCTCATTGGCTGTTGTGTCTATCAATCTATCTATCTATCTATCTATCTATCTATCTATCTATCTATCTATCTATCTATATGTCTCTATCTCTATCTATCTATCTAGTGACTCTCAGGGCGGCGCGGCCCCCTTTTATACCCTTCCTGGACGATGAAGATGTTCCTGCACATGAAGATGTTCCTACACAGCAGCCATTGAGGATGTTCCTACACAGCAGCCAATGAAAATGTTCCTACACAGCAGCCAGATTGTGACATCACAGAGCATCCCTGTGATGTCACAATCTGGCTGCTGTGTAAGAACATTTTCATTGGCTGCTGTGTAGGAACATCCTCAATGGCTGCTGTGTAAGAACATCTTCATTGGCTGCTGTGTAGGAACAGTCTCATTGGCTGCTGTGTCTATCAATCTATCTATCTATCTATCTATCTATCTATCTATCTATCTATCTATCTATCTATCTATCTATATGTCTCTATCTCTATCTATCTATCTAGTGACTCTCAGGGCGGCGCGGCCCCCTTTTATACCCTTCCTGGACGATGAAGATGTTCCTGCACATGAAGATGTTCCTACACAGCAGCCATTGAGGATGTTCCTACACAGCAGCCAATGAAAATGTTCCTACACAGCAGCCAGATTGTGACATCACAGAGCATCCCTGTGATGTCACAATCTGGCTGCTGTGTAAGAACATTTTCATTGGCTGCTGTGTAGGAACATCCTCAATGGCTGCTGTGTAGGAACATCTTCATTGGCTGCTGTGTAGGAACAGTCTCATTGGCTGTTGTGTCTATCTATCTATCTATCTATCTATCTATCTATCTATCTATCTATCTATCTATCTATCTATCTATCTATCTATCTATCTATCTATCTATCTATCTATCTATATGTCTCTATCTCTATCTATCTATCTAGTGACTCTCAGGGCGGCGCGGCCCCCTTTTATACCCTTCCTGGACGATGAAGATGTTCCTGCACATGAAGATGTTCCTACACAGCAGCCATTGAGGATGTTCCTACACAGCAGCCAATGAAAATGTTCCTACACAGCAGCCAGATTGTGACATCACAGAGCATCCCTGTGATGTCACAATCTGGCTGCTGTGTAAGAACATTTTCATTGGCTGCTGTGTAGGAACATCCTCAATGGCTGCTGTGTTGGAACATCTTCATTGGCTGCTGTGTAGGAACAGTCTCATTGGCTGCTGTGTCTATCTATCTATCTATCTATCTATCTATCTATCTATCTATCTATCTATCTATCTATCTATCTATCTATCTATCTATCTATCTATCTATCTATCTATCTATCTATCTATCTATCTATCTATCTATCTATATGTCTCTATCTCTATCTATCTATCTAGTGACTCTCAGGGCGGCGCGGCCCCCTTTTATACCCTTCCTGGACGATGAAGATGTTCCTGCACATGAAGATGTTCCTACACAGCAGCCATTGAGGATGTTCCTACACAGCAGCCAATGAAAATGTTCCTACACAGCAGCCAGATTGTGACATCACAGAGCATCCCTGTGATGTCACAATCTGGCTGCTGTGTAAGAACATTTTCATTGGCTGCTGTGTAGGAACATCCTCAATGGCTGCTGTGTAAGAACATCTTCATTGGCTGCTGTGTAGGAACAGTGTCATTGGCTGCTGTGTCTATCAATCTATCTATCTATCTATCTATCTATCTATCTATCTATCTATCTATCTATCTATCTATCTATCTATCTATCTATCTATCTATCTATCTATCTATATGTCTCTATCTCTATCTATCTATCTAGTGACTCTCAGGGCGGCGCGGCCCCCTTTTATACCCTTCCTGGACGATGAAGATGTTCCTGCACATGAAGATGTTCCTACACAGCAGCCATTGAGGATGTTCCTACACAGCAGCCAATGAAAATGTTCCTACACAGCAGCCAGATTGTGACATCACAGAGCATCCCTGTGATGTCACAATCTGGCTGCTGTGTAAGAACATTTTCATTGGCTGCTGTGTAGGAACATCCTCAATGGCTGCTGTGTAGGAACATCTTCATTGGCTGCTGTGTAGGAACAGTCTCATTGGCTGTTGTGTCTATCAATCTATCTATCTATCTATCTATCTATCTATCTATCTATCTATCTATCTGTCTATCTATCTATATGTCTCTATCTCTATCTATCTATCTAGTGACTCTCAGGGCGGCGCGGCCCCCTTTTATACCCTTCCTGGACGATGAAGATGTTCCTGCACATGAAGATGTTCCTACACAGCAGCCATTGAGGATGTTCCTACACAGCAGCCAATGAAAATGTTCCTACACAGCAGCCAGATTGTGACATCACAGAGCATCCCTGTGATGTCACAATCTGGCTGCTGTGTAAGAACATTTTCATTGGCTGCTGTGTAGGAACATCCTCAATGGCTGCTGTGTAAGAACATCTTCATTGGCTGCTGTGTAGGAACAGTCTCATTGGCTGCTGTGTCTATCAATCTATCTATCTATCTATCTATCTATCTATCTATCTATCTATCTATCTATCTATCTATCTATCTATCTATCTATCTATATGTCTCTATCTCTATCTATCTATCTAGTGACTCTCAGGGCGGCGCGGCCCCCTTTTATACCCTTCCTGGACGATGAAGATGTTCCTGCATATGAAGATGTTCCTACACAGCAGCCATTGAGGATGTTCCTACACAGCAGCCAATGAAAATGTTCCTACACAGCAGCCAGATTGTGACATCACAGAGCATCCCTGTGATGTCACAATCTGGCTGCTGTGTAAGAACATTTTCATTGGCTGCTGTGTAGGAACATCCTCAATGGCTGATATGTAGGAACATCTTCATTGGCTGCTGTGTAGGAACAGTCTCATTGGCTGCTGTGTCTATCTATCTATCTATCTATCTATCTATCTATCTATCTATCTATCTATCTATCTATCTATCTATCTATCTATCTATCTATCTATCTATCTATCTATCTATCTATATGTCTCTATCTCTATCTATCTATCTAGTGACTCTCAGGGCGGCGCGGCCCCCTTTTATACCCTTCCTGGACGATGAAGATGTTCCTGCACATGAAGATGTTCCTACACAGCAGCCATTGAGGATGTTCCTACACAGCAGCCAATGAAAATGTTCCTACACAGCAGCCAGATTGTGACATCACAGAGCATCCCTGTGATGTCACAATCTGGCTGCTGTGTAAGAACATTTTCATTGGCTGCTGTGTAGGAACATCCTCAATGGCTGCTGTGTAGGAACATCTTCATTGGCTGCTGTGTAGGAACAGTCTCATTGGCTGCTGTGTCTATCAATCTATCTATCTATCTATCTATCTATCTATCTATCTATCTATCTATCTATCTATCTATCTATCTATCTATCTATCTATCTATCTATCTATCTATCTATCTATCTATCTATCTATATGTCTCTATCTCTATCTATCTATCTAGTGACTCTCAGGGCGGCGCGGCCCCCTTTTATACCCTTCCTGGACGATGAAGATGTTCCTGCATATGAAGATGTTCCTACACAGCAGCCATTGAGGATGTTCCTACACAGCAGCCAATGAAAATGTTCCTACACAGCAGCCAGATTGTGACATCACAGAGCATCCCTGTGATGTCACAATCTGGCTGCTGTGTAAGAACATTTTCATTGGCTGCTGTGTAGGAACATCCTCAATGGCTGATATGTAGGAACATCTTCATTGGCTGCTGTGTAGGAACAGTCTCATTGGCTGCTGTGTCTATCTATCTATCTATCTATCTATCTATCTATCTATCTATCTATCTATCTATCTATCTATCTATCTATCTATCTATATGTCTCTATCTCTATCTATCTATCTAGTGACTCTCAGGGCGGCGCGGCCCCCTTTTATACCCTTCCTGGACGATGAAGATGTTCCTGCACATGAAGATGTTCCTACACAGCAGCCATTGAGGATGTTCCTACACAGCAGCCAATGAAAATGTTCCTACACAGCAGCCAGATTGTGACATCACAGAGCATCCCTGTGATGTCACAATCTGGCTGCTGTGTAAGAACATTTTCATTGGCTGCTGTGTAGGAACATCCTCAATGGCTGATATGTAGGAACATCTTCATTGGCTGCTGTGTAGGAACAGTCTCATTGGCTGCTGTGTCTATCTATCTATCTATCTATCTATCTATCTATCTATCTATCTATCTATCTATCTATCTATCTATCTATCTATCTATCTATCTATCTATCTATCTATATGTCTCTATCTCTATCTATCTATCTAGTGACTCTCAGGGCGGCGCGGCCCCCTTTTATACCCTTCCTGGACGATGAAGATGTTCCTGCACATGAAGATGTTCCTACACAGCAGCCATTGAGGATGTTCCTACACAGCAGCCAATGAAAATGTTCCTACACAGCAGCCAGATTGTGACATCACAGAGCATCCCTGTGATGTCACAATCTGGCTGCTGTGTAAGAACATTTTCATTGGCTGCTGTGTAGGAACATCCTCAATGGCTGCTGTGTAGGAACATCTTCATTGGCTGCTGTGTAGGAACAGTCTCATTGGCTGCTGTGTCTATCAATCTATCTATCTATCTATCTATCTATCTATCTATCTATCTATCTATCTATCTATCTATCTATCTATCTATCTATCTATCTATCTATCTATCTATCTATCTATCTGTCTCTATCTCTATCTATCTATCTAGTGACTCTCAGGGCGGCGCGGCCCCCTTTTATACCCTTCCTGGACGATGAAGATGTTCCTGCATATGAAGATGTTCCTACACAGCAGCCATTGAGGATGTTCCTACACAGCAGCCAATGAAAATGTTCCTACACAGCAGCCAGATTGTGACATCACAGAGCATCCCTGTGATGTCACAATCTGGCTGCTGTGTAAGAACATTTCCATTGGCTGCTGTGTAGGAACATCCTCAATGGCTGATATGTAGGAACATCTTCATTGGCTGCTGTGTAGGAACAGTCTAATTGGCTGCTGTGTCTATCTATCTATCTATCTATCTATCTATCTATCTATCTATCTATCTATCTATCTATCTATCTATCTATCTATCTATCTATCTATCTATCTATATGTCTCTATCTCTATCTATCTATCTAGTGACTCTCAGGGCGGCGCGGCCCCCTTTTATACCCTTCCTGGACGATGAAGATGTTCCTGCACATGAAGATGTTCCTACACAGCAGCCATTGAGGATGTTCCTACACAGCAGCCAATGAAAATGTTCCTACACAGCAGCCAGATTGTGACATCACAGAGCATCCCTGTGATGTCACAATCTGGCTGCTGTGTAAGAACATTTTCATTGGCTGCTGTGTAGGAACATCCTCAATGGCTGCTGTGTAAGAACATCTTCATTGGCTGCTGTGTAGGAACAGTCTCATTGGCTGCTGTGTCTATCAATCTATCTATCTATCTATCTATCTATCTATCTATCTATCTATCTATCTATCTATCTATCTATCTATCTATCTATCTATCTATCTATCTATATGTCTCTATCTCTATCTATCTATCTATCTAGTGACTCTCAGGGCGGCGCGGCCCCCTTTTATACCCTTCCTGGACGATGAAGATGTTCCTGCACATGAAGATGTTCCTACACAGCAGCCATTGAGGATGTTCCTACACAGCAGCCAATGAAAATGTTCCTACACAGCAGCCAGATTGTGACATCACAGAGCATCCCTGTGATGTCACAATCTGGCTGCTGTGTAAGAACATTTTCATTGGCTGCTGTGTAGGAACATCCTCAATGGCTGCTGTGTAGGAACATCTTCATTAGCTGCTGTGTAGGAACAGTCTCATTGGCTGTTGTGTCTATCAATCTATCTATCTATCTATCTATCTATCTATCTATCTATCTATCTATCTATCTATCTATCTATCTATCTATCTATCTATCTAATGTCTCTATCTCTATCTATCTATCTAGTGACTCTCAGGGCGGCGCAGCCCCCTTTTATACCCTTCCTGGACGATGAAGATGTTCCTGCACATGAAGATGTTCCTACACAGCAGCCATTGAGGATGTTCCTACACAGCAGCCAATGAAAATGTTCCTACACAGCAGCCAGATTGTGACATCACAGAGCATCCCTGTGATGTCACAATCTGGCTGCTGTGTAAGAACATTTTCATTGGCTGCTGTGTAGGAACATCCTCAATGGCTGCTGTGTAAGAACATCTTCATTGGCTGCTGTGTAGGAACAGTCTCATTGGCTGCTGTGTCTATCAATCTATCTATCTATCTATCTATCTATCTATCTATCTATCTATCTATCTATCTATCTATCTATCTATCTATCTATATGTCTCTATCTCTATCTATCTATCTAGTGACTCTCAGGGCGGCGCGGCCCCCTTTTATACCCTTCCTGGACGATGAAGATGTTCCTGCACATGAAGATGTTCCTACACAGCAGCCATTGAGGATGTTCCTACACAGCAGCCAATGAAAATGTTCCTACACAGCAGCCAGATTGTGACATCACAGAGCATCCCTGTGATGTCACAATCTGGCTGCTGTGTAAGAACATTTTCATTGGCTGCTGTGTAGGAACATCCTCAATGGCTGCTGTGTAAGAACATCTTCATTGGCTGCTGTGTAGGAACAGTCTCATTGGCTGCTGTGTCTATCAATCTATCTATCTATCTATCTATCTATCTATCTATCTATCTATCTATCTATCTATCTATCTATCTATCTATCTATCTATCTATCTATCTATCTATATGTCTCTATCTCTATCTATCTATCTAGTGACTCTCAGGGCGGCGCGGCCCCCTTTTATACCCTTCCTGGACGATGAAGATGTTCCTGCATATGAAGATGTTCCTACACAGCAGCCATTGAGGATGTTCCTACACAGCAGCCAATGAAAATGTTCCTACACAGCAGCCAGATTGTGACATCACAGAGCATCCCTGTGATGTCACAATCTGGCTGCTGTGTAAGAACATTTTCATTGGCTGCTGTGTAGGAACATCCTCAATGGCTGATATGTAGGAACATCTTCATTGGCTGCTGTGTAGGAACAGTCTCATTGGCTTCTGTGTCTATCTATCTATCTATCTATCTATCTATCTATCTATCTATCTATCTATCTATCTATATGTCTCTATCTCTATCTATCTATCTAGTGACTCTCAGGGCGGCGCGGCCCCCTTTTATACCCTTCCTGGACGATGAAGATGTTCCTGCACATGAAGATGTTCCTACACAGCAGCCATTGAGGATGTTCCTACACAGCAGCCAATGAAAATGTTCCTACACAGCAGCCAGATTGTGACATCACAGAGCATCCCTGTGATGTCACAATCTGGCTGCTGTGTAAGAACATTTTCATTGGCTGCTGTGTAGGAACATCCTCAATGGCTGCTGTGTAGGAACATCTTCATTGGCTGCTGTGTAGGAACAGTCTCATTGGCTGCTGTGTCTATCAATCTATCTATCTATCTATCTATCTATCTATCTATCTATCTATCTATCTATCTATCTATCTATCTATCTATCTATCTATCTATCTATCTATCTATCTATCTATATGTCTCTATCTCTATCTATCTATCTAGTGACTCTCAGGGCGGCGCGGCCCCCTTTTATACCCTTCCTGGACGATGAAGATGTTCCTGCATATGAAGATGTTCCTACACAGCAGCCATTGAGGATGTTCCTACACAGCAGCCAATGAAAATGTTCCTACACAGCAGCCAGATTGTGACATCACAGAGCATCCCTGTGATGTCACAATCTGGCTGCTGTGTAAGAACATTTTCATTGGCTGCTGTGTAGGAACATCCTCAATGGCTGATATGTAGGAACATCTTCATTGGCTGCTGTGTAGGAACAGTCTCATTGGCTGCTGTGTCTATCTATCTATCTATCTATCTATCTATCTATCTATCTATCTATCTATCTATCTATCTATCTATCTATCTATCTATCTATCTATCTATCTATATGTCTCTATCTCTATCTATCTATCTAGTGACTCTCAGGGCGGCGCGGCCCCCTTTTATACCCTTCCTGGACGATGAAGATGTTCCTGCACATGAAGATGTTCCTACACAGCAGCCATTGAGGATGTTCCTACACAGCAGCCAATGAAAATGTTCCTACACAGCAGCCAGATTGTGACATCACAGAGCATCCCTGTGATGTCACAATCTGGCTGCTGTGTAAGAACATTTTCATTGGCTGCTGTGTAGGAACATCCTCAATGGCTGCTGTGTAGGAACATCTTCATTGGCTGCTGTGTAGGAACAGTCTCATTGGCTGCTGTGTCTATCAATCTATCTATCTATCTATCTATCTATCTATCTATCTATCTATCTATCTATCTATCTATCTATCTATCTATCTATCTATCTATCTATCTATCTATATGTCTCTATCTCTATCTATCTATCTAGTGACTCTCAGGGCGGCGCGGCCCCCTTTTATACCCTTCCTGGACGATGAAGATGTTCCTGCACATGAAGATGTTCCTACACAGCAGCCATTGAGGATGTTCCTACACAGCAGCCAATGAAAATGTTCCTACACAGCAGCCAGATTGTGACATCACAGAGCATCCCTGTGATGTCACAATCTGGCTGCTGTGTAAGAACATTTTCATTGGCTGCTGTGTAGGAACATCCTCAATGGCTGCTGTGTAGGAACATCTTCATTGGCTGCTGTGTAGGAACAGTCTCATTGGCTGCTGTGTCTATCAATCTATCTATCTATCTATCTATCTATCTATCTATCTATCTATCTATCTATCTATCTATCTATCTATCTATCTATATGTCTCTATCTCTATCTATCTATCTAGTGACTCTCAGGGCGGCGCGGCCCCCTTTTATACCCTTCCTGGACGATGAAGATGTTCCTGCACATGAAGATGTTCCTACACAGCAGCCATTGAGGATGTTCCTACACAGCAGCCAATGAAAATGTTCCTACACAGCAGCCAGATTGTGACATCACAGAGCATCCCTGTGATGTCACAATCTGGCTGCTGTGTAAGAACATTTTCATTGGCTGCTGTGTAGGAACATCCTCAATGGCTGCTGTGTAGGAACATCTTCATTGGCTGCTGTGTAGGAACAGTCTCATTGGCTGCTGTGTCTATCAATCTATCTATCTATCTATCTATCTATCTATCTATCTATCTATCTATCTATCTATCTATCTATCTATCTATCTATCTATCTATATGTCTCTATCTCTATCTATCTATCTAGTGACTCTCAGGGCGGCGCGGCCCCCTTTTATACCCTTCCTGGACGATGAAGATGTTCCTGCATATGAAGATGTTCCTACACAGCAGCCATTGAGGATGTTCCTACACAGCAGCCAATGAAAATGTTCCTACACAGCAGCCAGATTGTGACATCACAGAGCATCCCTGTGATGTCACAATCTGGCTGCTGTGTAAGAACATTTTCATTGGCTGCTGTGTAGGAACATCCTCAATGGCTGATATGTAGGAACATCTTCATTGGCTGCTGTGTAGGAACAGTCTCATTGGCTGCTGTGTCTATCTATCTATCTATCTATCTATCTATCTATCTATCTATCTATCTATCTATCTATCTATCTATATGTCTCTATCTCTATCTATCTATCTAGTGACTCTCAGGGCGGCGCGGCCCCCTTTTATACCCTTCCTGGACGATGAAGATGTTCCTGCACATGAAGATGTTCCTACACAGCAGCCATTGAGGATGTTCCTACACAGCAGCCAATGAAAATGTTCCTACACAGCAGCCAGATTGTGACATCACAGAGCATCCCTGTGATGTCACAATCTGGCTGCTGTGTAAGAACATTTTCATTGGCTGCTGTGTAGGAACATCCTCAATGGCTGCTGTGTAGGAACATCTTCATTGGCTGCTGTGTAGGAACAGTCTCATTGGCTGCTGTGTCTATCAATCTATCTATCTATCTATCTATCTATCTATCTATCTATCTATCTATCTATATGTCTCTATCTCTATCTATCTATCTAGTGACTCTCAGGGCGGCGCGGCCCCCTTTTATACCCTTCCTGGACGATGAAGATGTTCCTGCATATGAAGATGTTCCTACACAGCAGCCATTGAGGATGTTCCTACACAGCAGCCAATGAAAATGTTCCTACACAGCAGCCAGATTGTGACATCACAGAGCATCCCTGTGATGTCACAATCTGGCTGCTGTGTAAGAACATTTTCATTGGCTGCTGTGTAGGAACATCCTCAATGGCTGATATGTAGGAACATCTTCATTGGCTGCTGTGTAGGAACAGTCTCATTGGCTGCTGTGTCTATCTATCTATCTATCTATCTATCTATCTATCTATCTATCTATCTATCTATCTATCTATCTATCTATCTATCTATCTATATGTCTCTATCTCTATCTATCTATCTAGTGACTCTCAGGGCGGCGCGGCCCCCTTTTATACCCTTCCTGGACGATGAAGATGTTCCTGCACATGAAGATGTTCCTACACAGCAGCCATTGAGGATGTTCCTACACAGCAGCCAATGAAAATGTTCCTACACAGCAGCCAGATTGTGACATCACAGAGCATCCCTGTGATGTCACAATCTGGCTGCTGTGTAAGAACATTTTCATTGGCTGCTGTGTAGGAACATCCTCAATGGCTGCTGTGTAGGAACATCTTCATTGGCTGCTGTGTAGGAACAGTCTCATTGGCTGCTGTGTCTATCAATCTATCTATCTATCTATCTATCTATCTATCTATCTATCTATCTATCTATCTATCTATCTATCTATATGTCTCTATCTCTATCTATCTATCTAGTGACTCTCAGGGCGGCGCGGCCCCCTTTTATACCCTTCCTGGACGATGAAGATGTTCCTGCATATGAAGATGTTCCTACACAGCAGCCATTGAGGATGTTCCTACACAGCAGCCAATGAAAATGTTCCTACACAGCAGCCAGATTGTGACATCACAGAGCATCCCTGTGATGTCACAATCTGGCTGCTGTGTAAGAACATTTTCATTGGCTGCTGTGTAGGAACATCCTCAATGGCTGATATGTAGGAACATCTTCATTGGCTGCTGTGTAGGAACAGTCTCATTGGCTGCTGTGTCTATCTATCTATCTATCTATCTATCTATCTATCTATCTATCTATCTATCTATCTATCTATCTATCTATATGTCTCTATCTCTATCTATCTATCTAGTGACTCTCAGGGCGGCGCGGCCCCCTTTTATACCCTTCCTGGACGATGAAGATGTTCCTGCACATGAAGATGTTCCTACACAGCAGCCATTGAGGATGTTCCTACACAGCAGCCAATGAAAATGTTCCTACACAGCAGCCAGATTGTGACATCACAGAGCATCCCTGTGATGTCACAATCTGGCTGCTGTGTAAGAACATTTTCATTGGCTGCTGTGTAGGAACATCCTCAATGGCTGCTGTGTAAGAACATCTTCATTGGCTGCTGTGTAGGAACAGTCTCATTGGCTGCTGTGTCTATCAATCTATCTATCTATCTATCTATCTATCTATCTATCTATCTATCTATCTATCTATCTATCTATCTATCTATCTATCTATCTATCTATCTATCTATCTATATGTCTCTATCTCTATCTATCTATCTAGTGACTCTCAGGGCGGCGCGGCCCCCTTTTATACCCTTCCTGGACGATGAAGATGTTCCTGCACATGAAGATGTTCCTACACAGCAGCCATTGAGGATGTTCCTACACAGCAGCCAATGAAAATGTCCCTACACAGCAGCCAGATTGTGACATCACAGAGCATCCCTGTGATGTCACAATCTGGCTGCTGTGTAAGAACATTTTCATTGGCTGCTGTGTAGGAACATCCTCAATGGCTGCTGTGTAGGAACATCTTCATTGGCTGCTGTGTAGGAACAGTCTCATTGGCTGCTGTGTCTTTCAATCTATCTATCTATCTATCTATCTATCTATCTATCTATCTATCTATCTATCTATCTATCTATCTATCTATCTATCTATCTATCTATCTATATGTCTCTATCTCTATCTATCTATCTAGTGACTCTCAGGGCGGCGCGGCCCCCTTTTATACCCTTCCTGGACGATGAAGATGTTCCTGCACATGAAGATGTTCCTACACAGCAGCCATTGAGGATGTTCCTACACAGCAGCCAATGAAAATGTCCCTACACAGCAGCCAGATTGTGACATCACAGAGCATCCCTGTGATGTCACAATCTGGCTGCTGTGTAAGAACATTTTCATTGGCTGCTGTGTAGGAACATCCTCAATGGCTGCTGTGTAGGAACATCTTCATTGGCTGCTGTGTAGGAACAGTCTCATTGGCTGCTGTGTCTTTCAATCTATCTATCTATCTATCTATCTATCTATCTATCTATCTATCTATCTATCTATCTATCTATCTATCTATCTATCTATATGTCTCTATCTCTATCTATCTATCTAGTGACTCTCAGGGCGGCGCGGCCCCCTTTTATACCCTTCCTGGACGATGAAGATGTTCCTGCATATGAAGATGTTCCTACACAGCAGCCATTGAGGATGTTCCTACACAGCAGCCAATGAAAATGTTCCTACACAGCAGCCAGATTGTGACATCACAGAGCATCCCTGTGATGTCACAATCTGGCTGCTGTGTAAGAACATTTTCATTGGCTGCTGTGTAGGAACATCCTCAATGGCTGATATGTAGGAACATCTTCATTGGCTGCTGTGTAGGAACAGTCTCATTGGCTGCTGTGTCTATCTATCTATCTATCTATCTATCTATCTATCTATCTATCTATCTATCTATCTATCTATCTATCTATCTATCTATCTATCTATCTATCTATCTATCTATCTATCTATCTATCTATATGTCTCTATCTCTATCTATCTATCTAGTGACTCTCAGGGCGGCGCGGCCCCCTTTTATACCCTTCCTGGACGATGAAGATGTTCCTGCATATGAAGATGTTCCTACACAGCAGCCATTGAGGATGTTCCTACACAGCAGCCAATGAAAATGTTCCTACACAGCAGCCAGATTGTGACATCACAGAGCATCCCTGTGATGTCACAATCTGGCTGCTGTGTAAGAACATTTTCATTGGCTGCTGTGTAGGAACATCCTCAATGGCTGATATGTAGGAACATCTTCATTGGCTGCTGTGTAGGAACAGTCTCATTGGCTGCTGTGTCTATCTATCTATCTATCTATCTATCTATCTATCTATCTATCTATCTATCTATCTATCTATCTATATGTCTCTATCTCTATCTATCTATCTAGTGACTCTCAGGGCGGCGCGGCCCCCTTTTATACCCTTCCTGGACGATGAAGATGTTCCTGCACATGAAGATGTTCCTACACAGCAGCCATTGAGGATGTTCCTACACAGCAGCCAATGAAAATGTTCCTACACAGCAGCCAGATTGTGACATCACAGAGCATCCCTGTGATGTCACAATCTGGCTGCTGTGTAAGAACATTTTCATTGGCTGCTGTGTAGGAACATCCTCAATGGCTGCTGTGTAGGAACATCTTCATTGGCTGCTGTGTAGGAACAGTCTCATTGGCTGCTGTGTCTATCAATCTATCTATCTATCTATCTATCTATCTATCTATCTATCTATCTATCTATCTATCTATCTATCTATCTATCTATCTATCTATCTATCTATCTATCTATCTATATGTCTCTATCTCTATCTATCTATCTAGTGACTCTCAGGGCGGCGCGGCCCCCTTTTATACCCTTCCTGGACGATGAAGATGTTCCTGCATATGAAGATGTTCCTACACAGCAGCCATTGAGGATGTTCCTACACAGCAGCCAATGAAAATGTTCCTACACAGCAGCCAGATTGTGACATCACAGAGCATCCCTGTGATGTCACAATCTGGCTGCTGTGTAAGAACATTTTCATTGGCTGCTGTGTAGGAACATCCTCAATGGCTGATATGTAGGAACATCTTCATTGGCTGCTGTGTAGGAACAGTCTCATTGGCTGCTGTGTCTATCTATCTATCTATCTATCTATCTATCTATCTATCTATCTATCTATCTATCTATCTATCTATCTATCTATCTATCTATCTATCTATCTATCTATATGTCTCTATCTCTATCTATCTATCTAGTGACTCTCAGGGCGGCGCGGCCCCCTTTTATACCCTTCCTGGACGATGAAGATGTTCCTGCATATGAAGATGTTCCTACACAGCAGCCATTGAGGATGTTCCTACACAGCAGCCAATGAAAATGTTCCTACACAGCAGCCAGATTGTGACATCACAGAGCATCCCTGTGATGTCACAATCTGGCTGCTGTGTAAGAACATTTTCATTGGCTGCTGTGTAGGAACATCCTCAATGGCTGATATGTAGGAACATCTTCATTGGCTGCTGTGTAGGAACAGTCTCATTGGCTGCTGTGTCTATCTATCTATCTATCTATCTATCTATCTATCTATCTATCTATCTATCTATCTATCTATCTATCTATCTATCTATATGTCTCTATCTCTATCTATCTATCTAGTGACTCTCAGGGCGGCGCGGCCCCCTTTTATACCCTTCCTGGACGATGAAGATGTTCCTGCACATGAAGATGTTCCTACACAGCAGCCATTGAGGATGTTCCTACACAGCAGCCAATGAAAATGTTCCTACACAGCAGCCAGATTGTGACATCACAGAGCATCCCTGTGATGTCACAATCTGGCTGCTGTGTAAGAACATTTTCATTGGCTGCTGTGTAGGAACATCCTCAATGGCTGCTGTGTAGGAACATCTTCATTGGCTGCTGTGTAGGAACAGTCTCATTGGCTGCTGTGTCTATCAATCTATCTATCTATCTATCTATCTATCTATCTATCTATCTATCTATCTATCTATCTATCTATCTATCTATCTATCTATCTATCTATCTATATGTCTCTATCTCTATCTATCTATCTAGTGACTCTCAGGGCGGCGCGGCCCCCTTTTATACCCTTCCTGGACGATGAAGATGTTCCTGCATATGAAGATGTTCCTACACAGCAGCCATTGAGGATGTTCCTACACAGCAGCCAATGAAAATGTTCCTACACAGCAGCCAGATTGTGACATCACAGAGCATCCCTGTGATGTCACAATCTGGCTGCTGTGTAAGAACATTTTCATTGGCTGCTGTGTAGGAACATCCTCAATGGCTGATATGTAGGAACATCTTCATTGGCTGCTGTGTAGGAACAGTCTCATTGGCTGCTGTGTCTATCTATCTATCTATCTATCTATCTATCTATCTATCTATCTATCTATCTATCTATCTATCTATCTATCTATCTATCTATCTATCTATCTATCTATCTATCTGTCTCTATCTCTATCTATCTATCTAGTGACTCTCAGGGCGGCGCGGCCCCCTTTTATACCCTTCCTGGACGATGAAGATGTTCCTGCACATGAAGATGTTCCTACACAGCAGCCATTGAGGATGTTCCTACACAGCAGCCAATGAAAATGTTCCTACACAGCAGCCAGATTGTGACATCACAGAGCATCCCTGTGATGTCACAATCTGGCTGCTGTGTAAGAACATTTTCATTGGCTGCTGTGTAGGAACATCCTCAATGGCTGCTGTGTAAGAACATCTTCATTGGCTGCTGTGTAGGAACAGTCTCATTGGCTGCTGTGTCTATCAATCTATCTATCTATCTATCTATCTATCTATCTATCTATCTATCTATCTATCTATCTATCTATCTATCTATCTATCTATCTATCTATCTATCTAATGTCTCTATCTCTATCTATCTATCTAGTGACTCTCAGGGCGGCGCGGCCCCCTTTTATACCCTTCCTGGACGATGAAGATGTTCCTGCATATGAAGATGTTCCTACACAGCAGCCATTGAGGATGTTCCTACACAGCAGCCAATGAAAATGTTCCTACACAGCAGCCAGATTGTGACATCACAGAGCATCCCTGTGATGTCACAATCTGGCTGCTGTGAAAGAACATTTTCATTGGCTGCTGTGTAGGAACATCCTCAATGGCTGATATGTAGGAACATCTTCATTGGCTGCTGTGTAGGAACAGTCTCATTGGCTGCTGTGTCTATCTATCTATCTATCTATCTATCTATCTATCTATCTATCTATCTATCTATCTATCTATCTATCTATCTATCTATCTATCTATCTATCTATATGTCTCTATCTCTATCTATCTATCTAGTGACTCTCAGGGCGGCGCGGCCCCCTTTTATACCCTTCCTGGACGATGAAGATGTTCCTGCACATGAAGATGTTCCTACACAGCAGCCATTGAGGATGTTCCTACACAGCAGCCAATGAAAATGTCCCTACACAGCAGCCAGATTGTGACATCACAGAGCATCCCTGTGATGTCACAATCTGGCTGCTGTGTAAGAACATTTTCATTGGCTGCTGTGTAGGAACATCCTCAATGGCTGCTGTGTAGGAACATCTTCATTGGCTGCTGTGTAGGAACAGTCTCATTGGCTGCTGTGTCTTTCAATCTATCTATCTATCTATCTATCTATCTATCTATCTATCTATCTATCTATCTATCTATCTATCTATCTATCTATCTATCTATCTATCTATCTATCTATCTATCTATCTATCTATCTATCTATCTATCTATCTATCTATCTATATGTCTCTATCTCTATCTATCTATCTAGTGACTCTCAGGGCGGCGCGGCCCCCTTTTATACCCTTCCTGGACGATGAAGATGTTCCTGCACATGAAGATGTTCCTACACAGCAGCCATTGAGGATGTTCCTACACAGCAGCCAATGAAAATGTTCCTACACAGCAGCCAGATTGTGACATCACAGAGCATCCCTGTGATGTCACAATCTGGCTGCTGTGTAAGAACATTTTCATTGGCTGCTGTGTAGGAACATCCTCAATGGCTGCTGTGTAGGAACATCTTCATTGGCTGCTGTGTAGGAACAGTCTCATTGGCTGCTGTGTCTATCAATCTATCTATCTATCTATCTATCTATCTATCTATCTATCTATCTATCTATCTATCTATCTATCTATCTATCTATCTATATGTCTCTATCTCTATCTATCTATCTAGTGACTCTCAGGGCGGCGCGGCCCCCTTTTATACCCTTCCTGGACGATGAAGATGTTCCTGCATATGAAGATGTTCCTACACAGCAGCCATTGAGGATGTTCCTACACAGCAGCGATTGAGGATGTTCCTACACAGCAGCCAATGAAAATGTTCCTACACAGCAGCCAGATTGTGACATCACAGAGCATCCCTGTGATGTCACAATCTGGCTGCTGTGTAAGAACATTTTCATTGGCTGCTGTGTAGGAACATCCTCAATGGCTGATATGTAGGAACATCTTCATTGGCTGCTGTGTAGGAACAGTCTCATTGGCTGCTGTGTCTGTCTATCTATCTATCTATCTATCTATCTATCTATCTATCTATCTATCTATCTATCTATCTATCTATCTATCTATCTATCTATCTATCTATCTATCTATCTATCTATATGTCTCTATCTCTATCTATCTATCTAGTGACTCTCAGGGCGGCGCGGCCCCCTTTTATACCCTTCCTGGACGATGAAGATGTTCCTGCATATGAAGATGTTCCTACACAGCAGCCATTGAGGATG
>NW_028176694.1:570000-572500 GCF_949987555.1 Borostomias antarcticus
CACAGCAGCCATTGAGGATGTTCCTACACAGCAGCCAATGAAAATGTTCCTACACAGCAGCCAGATTGTGACATCACAGAGCATCCCTGTGATGTCACAATCTGGCTGCTGTGTAAGAACATTTTCATTGGCTGCTGTGTAGGAACATCCTCAATGGCTGCTGTGTAAGAACATCTTCATTGGCTGCTGTGTAGGAACAGTCTCATTGGCTGCTGTGTCTATCAATCTATCTATCTATCTATCTATCTATCTATCTATCTATCTATCTATCTATCTATCTATCTATCTATCTATCTATCTATCTATCTATCTATATGTCTCTATCTCTATCTATCTATCTATCTAGTGACTCTCAGGGCGGCGCGGCCCCCTTTTATACCCTTCCTGGACGATGAAGATGTTCCTGCACATGAAGATGTTCCTACACAGCAGCCATTGAGGATGTTCCTACACAGCAGCCAATGAAAATGTTCCTACACAGCAGCCAGATTGTGACATCACAGAGCATCCCTGTGATGTCACAATCTGGCTGCTGTGTAAGAACATTTTCATTGGCTGCTGTGTAGGAACATCCTCAATGGCTGCTGTGTAGGAACATCTTCATTGGCTGCTGTGTAGGAACAGTCTCATTGGCTGTTGTGTCTATCAATCTATCTATCTATCTATCTATCTATCTATCTATCTATCTATCTATCTATCTATCTATCTATCTATATGTCTCTATCTCTATCTATCTATCTAGTGACTCTCAGGGCGGCGCGGCCCCCTTTTATACCCTTCCTGGACGATGAAGATGTTCCTGCACATGAAGATGTTCCTACACAGCAGCCATTGAGGATGTTCCTACACAGCAGCCAATGAAAATGTTCCTACACAGCAGCCAGATTGTGACATCACAGAGCATCCCTGTGATGTCACAATCTGGCTGCTGTGTAAGAACATTTTCATTGGCTGCTGTGTAGGAACATCCTCAATGGCTGCTGTGTAAGAACATCTTCATTGGCTGCTGTGTAGGAACAGTCTCATTGGCTGCTGTGTCTATCAATCTATCTATCTATCTATCTATCTATCTATCTATCTATCTATCTATCTATCTATCTATCTATCTATCTATCTATCTATCTATATGTCTCTATCTCTATCTATCTATCTAGTGACTCTCAGGGCGGCGCGGCCCCCTTTTATACCCTTCCTGGACGATGAAGATGTTCCTGCACATGAAGATGTTCCTACACAGCAGCCATTGAGGATGTTCCTACACAGCAGCCAATGAAAATGTTCCTACACAGCAGCCAGATTGTGACATCACAGAGCATCCCTGTGATGTCACAATCTGGCTGCTGTGTAAGAACATTTTCATTGGCTGCTGTGTAGGAACATCCTCAATGGCTGCTGTGTAGGAACATCTTCATTGGCTGCTGTGTAGGAACAGTCTCATTGGCTGTTGTGTCTATCAATCTATCTATCTATCTATCTATCTATCTATCTATCTATCTATCTATCTATCTATCTATCTATCTATCTATCTATCTATCTATCTATCTATCTATCTATCTATCTATCTATATGTCTCTATCTCTATCTATCTATCTAGTGACTCTCAGGGCGGCGCGGCCCCCTTTTATACCCTTCCTGGACGATGAAGATGTTCCTGCACATGAAGATGTTCCTACACAGCAGCCATTGAGGATGTTCCTACACAGCAGCCAATGAAAATGTTCCTACACAGCAGCCAGATTGTGACATCACAGAGCATCCCTGTGATGTCACAATCTGGCTGCTGTGTAAGAACATTTTCATTGGCTGCTGTGTAGGAACATCCTCAATGGCTGCTGTGTTGGAACATCTTCATTGGCTGCTGTGTAGGAACAGTCTCATTGGCTGCTGTGTCTATCTATCTATCTATCTATCTATCTATCTATCTATCTATCTATCTATCTATCTATCTATCTATCTATCTATCTATCTATCTATCTATCTATCTATCTATCTATCTATCTATCTATCTATCTATCTATATGTCTCTATCTCTATCTATCTATCTAGTGACTCTCAGGGCGGCGCGGCCCCCTTTTATACCCTTCCTGGACGATGAAGATGTTCCTGCACATGAAGATGTTCCTACACAGCAGCCATTGAGGATGTTCCTACACAGCAGCCAATGAAAATGTTCCTACACAGCAGCCAGATTGTGACATCACAGAGCATCCCTGTGATGTCACAATCTGGCTGCTGTGTAAGAACATTTTCATTGGCTGCTGTGTAGGAACATCCTCAATGGCTGCTGTGTAAGAACATCTTCATTGGCTGCTGTGTAGGAACAGTGTCATTGGCTGCTGTGTCTATCAATCTATCTATCTATCTATCTATCTATCTATCTATCTATCTATCTATCTATCTATCTATCTATCTATCTATCTATCTATATGTCTCTATCTCTATCTATCTATCTAGTGACTCTCAGGGCGGCGCGGCCCCCTTTTATACCCTTCCTGGACGA
>NW_028176694.1:577500-595000 GCF_949987555.1 Borostomias antarcticus
ATATGTCTCTATCTCTATCTATCTATCTAGTGACTCTCAGGGCGGCGCGGCCCCCTTTTATACCCTTCCTGGACGATGAAGATGTTCCTGCACATGAAGATGTTCCTACACAGCAGCCATTGAGGATGTTCCTACACAGCAGCCAATGAAAATGTTCCTACACAGCAGCCAGATTGTGACATCACAGAGCATCCCTGTGATGTCACAATCTGGCTGCTGTGTAAGAACATTTTCATTGGCTGCTGTGTAGGAACATCCTCAATGGCTGCTGTGTAAGAACATCTTCATTGGCTGCTGTGTAGGAACAGTCTCATTGGCTGCTGTGTCTATCAATCTATCTATCTATCTATCTATCTATCTATCTATCTATCTATCTATCTATCTATCTATCTATCTATCTATCTATCTATCTATCTATCTATCTATCTATCTATCTATCTATCTATCTATCTATCTATATGTCTCTATCTCTATCTATCTATCTAGTGACTCTCAGGGCGGCGCGGCCCCCTTTTATACCCTTCCTGGACGATGAAGATGTTCCTGCATATGAAGATGTTCCTACACAGCAGCCATTGAGGATGTTCCTACACAGCAGCCAATGAAAATGTTCCTACACAGCAGCCAGATTGTGACATCACAGAGCATCCCTGTGATGTCACAATCTGGCTGCTGTGTAAGAACATTTTCATTGGCTGCTGTGTAGGAACATCCTCAATGGCTGATATGTAGGAACATCTTCATTGGCTGCTGTGTAGGAACAGTCTCATTGGCTGCTGTGTCTATCTATCTATCTATCTATCTATCTATCTATCTATCTATCTATCTATCTATCTATCTATCTATCTATCTATCTATCTATCTATCTATCTATCTATCTATATGTCTCTATCTCTATCTATCTATCTAGTGACTCTCAGGGCGGCGCGGCCCCCTTTTATACCCTTCCTGGACGATGAAGATGTTCCTGCACATGAAGATGTTCCTACACAGCAGCCATTGAGGATGTTCCTACACAGCAGCCAATGAAAATGTTCCTACACAGCAGCCAGATTGTGACATCACAGAGCATCCCTGTGATGTCACAATCTGGCTGCTGTGTAAGAACATTTTCATTGGCTGCTGTGTAGGAACATCCTCAATGGCTGCTGTGTAGGAACATCTTCATTGGCTGCTGTGTAGGAACAGTCTCATTGGCTGCTGTGTCTATCAATCTATCTATCTATCTATCTATCTATCTATCTATCTATCTATCTATCTATCTATCTATCTATCTATCTATCTATCTATCTATCTATCTATCTATCTATCTATATGTCTCTATCTCTATCTATCTATCTAGTGACTCTCAGGGCGGCGCGGCCCCCTTTTATACCCTTCCTGGACGATGAAGATGTTCCTGCATATGAAGATGTTCCTACACAGCAGCCATTGAGGATGTTCCTACACAGCAGCCATTGAGGATGTTCCTACACAGCAGCCAATGAAAATGTTCCTACACAGCAGCCAGATTGTGACATCACAGAGCATCCCTGTGATGTCACAATCTGGCTGCTGTGTAAGAACATTTTCATTGGCTGCTGTGTAGGAACATCCTCAATGGCTGATATGTAGGAACATCTTCATTGGCTGCTGTGTAGGAACAGTCTCATTGGCTGCTGTGTCTATCTATCTATCTATCTATCTATCTATCTATCTATCTATCTATCTATCTATCTATCTATCTATCTATCTATCTATCTATCTATCTATCTATATGTCTCTATCTCTATCTATCTATCTAGTGACTCTCAGGGCGGCGCGGCCCCCTTTTATACCCTTCCTGGACGATGAAGATGTTCCTGCACATGAAGATGTTCCTACACAGCAGCCATTGAGGATGTTCCTACACAGCAGCCAATGAAAATGTCCCTACACAGCAGCCAGATTGTGACATCACAGAGCATCCCTGTGATGTCACAATCTGGCTGCTGTGTAAGAACATTTTCATTGGCTGCTGTGTAGGAACATCCTCAATGGCTGCTGTGTAGGAACATCTTCATTGGCTGCTGTGTAGGAACAGTCTCATTGGCTGCTGTGTCTTTCAATCTATCTATCTATCTATCTATCTATCTATCTATCTATCTATCTATCTATCTATCTATCTATCTATCTATATGTCTCTATCTCTATCTATCTATCTAGTGACTCTCAGGGCGGCGCGGCCCCCTTTTATACCCTTCCTGGACGATGAAGATGTTCCTGCATATGAAGATGTTCCTACACAGCAGCCATTGAGGATGTTCCTACACAGCAGCCAATGAAAATGTTCCTACACAGCAGCCAGATTGTGACATCACAGAGCATCCCTGTGATGTCACAATCTGGCTGCTGTGTAAGAACATTTTCATTGGCTGCTGTGTAGGAACATCCTCAATGGCTGATATGTAGGAACATCTTCATTGGCTGCTGTGTAGGAACAGTCTCATTGGCTGCTGTGTCTATCTATCTATCTATCTATCTATCTATCTATCTATCTATCTATCTATCTATCTATCTATCTATCTATCTATCTATCTATCTATCTATCTATCTATCTATCTATCTATCTATCTATCTATCTATATGTCTCTATCTCTATCTATCTATCTAGTGACTCTCAGGGCGGCGCGGCCCCCTTTTATACCCTTCCTGGACGATGAAGATGTTCCTGCACATGAAGATGTTCCTACACAGCAGCCATTGAGGATGTTCCTACACAGCAGCCAATGAAAATGTTCCTACACAGCAGCCAGATTGTGACATCACAGAGCATCCCTGTGATGTCACAATCTGGCTGCTGTGTAAGAACATTTTCATTGGCTGCTGTGTAGGAACATCCTCAATGGCTGCTGTGTAGGAACATCTTCATTGGCTGCTGTGTAGGAACAGTCTCATTGGCTGCTGTGTCTATCAATCTATCTATCTATCTATCTATCTATCTATCTATCTATCTATCTATCTATCTATCTATCTATCTATCTATCTATCTATCTATCTATCTATCTATATGTCTCTATCTCTATCTATCTATCTAGTGACTCTCAGGGCGGCGCGGCCCCCTTTTATACCCTTCCTGGACGATGAAGATGTTCCTGCATATGAAGATGTTCCTACACAGCAGCCATTGAGGATGTTCCTACACAGCAGCGATTGAGGATGTTCCTACACAGCAGCCAATGAAAATGTTCCTACACAGCAGCCAGATTGTGACATCACAGAGCATCCCTGTGATGTCACAATCTGGCTGCTGTGTAAGAACATTTTCATTGGCTGCTGTGTAGGAACATCCTCAATGGCTGATATGTAGGAACATCTTCATTGGCTGCTGTGTAGGAACAGTCTCATTGGCTGCTGTGTCTGTCTATCTATCTATCTATCTATCTATCTATCTATCTATCTATCTATCTATCTATCTATCTATCTATCTATCTATCTATCTATCTATCTATCTATCTATCTATATGTCTCTATCTCTATCTATCTATCTAGTGACTCTCAGGGCGGCGCGGCCCCCTTTTATACCCTTCCTGGACGATGAAGATGTTCCTGCATATGAAGATGTTCCTACACAGCAGCCATTGAGGATGTTCCTACACAGCAGCCAATGAAAATGTTCCTACACAGCAGCCAGATTGTGACATCACAGAGCATCCCTGTGATGTCACAATCTGGCTGCTGTGTAAGAACATTTTCATTGGCTGCTGTGTAGGAACATCCTCAAAGGCTGATATGTAGGAACATCTTCATTGGCTGCTGTGTAGGAACAGTCTCATTGGCTGCTGTGTCTATCTATCTATCTATCTATCTATCTATCTATCTATCTATCTATCTATCTATCTATCTATCTATCTATCTATCTATCTATCTATCTATCTATCTATATGTCTCTATCTCTATCTATCTATCTAGTGACTCTCAGGGCGGCGCGGCCCCCTTTTATACCCTTCCTGGACGATGAAGATGTTCCTGCACATGAAGATGTTCCTACACAGCAGCCATTGAGGATGTTCCTACACAGCAGCCAATGAAAATGTTCCTACACAGCAGCCAGATTGTGACATCACAGAGCATCCCTGTGATGTCACAATCTGGCTGCTGTGTAAGAACATTTTCATTGGCTGCTGTGTAGGAACATCCTCAATGGCTGCTGTGTAAGAACATCTTCATTGGCTGCTGTGTAGGAACAGTCTCATTGGCTGCTGTGTCTATCAATCTATCTATCTATCTATCTATCTATCTATCTATCTATCTATCTATCTATCTATCTATCTATCTATCTATCTATCTATATGTCTCTATCTCTATCTATCTATCTAGTGACTCTCAGGGCGGCGCGGCCCCCTTTTATACCCTTCCTGGACGATGAAGATGTTCCTGCATATGAAGATGTTCCTACACAGCAGCCATTGAGGATGTTCCTACACAGCAGCCAATGAAAATGTTCCTACACAGCAGCCAGATTGTGACATCACAGAGCATCCCTGTGATGTCACAATCTGGCTGCTGTGTAAGAACATTTTCATTGGCTGCTGTGTAGGAACATCCTCAATGGCTGATATGTAGGAACATCTTCATTGGCTGCTGTGTAGGAACAGTCTCATTGGCTGCTGTGTCTATCTATCTATCTATCTATCTATCTATCTATCTATCTATCTATCTATCTATCTATCTATCTATCTATCTATCTATCTATCTATCTATATGTCTCTATCTCTATCTATCTATCTAGTGACTCTCAGGGCGGCGCGGCCCCCTTTTATACCCTTCCTGGACGATGAAGATGTTCCTGCACATGAAGATGTTCCTACACAGCAGCCATTGAGGATGTTCCTACACAGCAGCCAATGAAAATGTTCCTACACAGCAGCCAGATTGTGACATCACAGAGCATCCCTGTGATGTCACAATCTGGCTGCTGTGTAAGAACATTTTCATTGGCTGCTGTGTAGGAACATCCTCAATGGCTGCTGTGTAGGAACATCTTCATTGGCTGCTGTGTAGGAACAGTCTCATTGGCTGCTGTGTCTATCAATCTATCTATCTATCTATCTATCTATCTATCTATCTATCTATCTATCTATCTATCTATCTATCTATCTATCTATCTATCTATCTATATGTCTCTATCTCTATCTATCTATCTAGTGACTCTCAGGGCGGCGCGGCCCCCTTTTATACCCTTCCTGGACGATGAAGATGTTCCTGCATATGAAGATGTTCCTACACAGCAGCCATTGAGGATGTTCCTACACAGCAGCCAATGAAAATGTTCCTACACAGCAGCCAGATTGTGACATCACAGAGCATCCCTGTGATGTCACAATCTGGCTGCTGTGTAAGAACATTTTCATTGGCTGCTGTGTAGGAACATCCTCAATGGCTGATATGTAGGAACATCTTCATTGGCTGCTGTGTAGGAACAGTCTCATTGGCTGCTGTGTCTATCTATCTATCTATCTATCTATCTATCTATCTATCTATCTATCTATCTATCTATCTATCTATCTATCTATCTATCTATCTATCTATCTATCTATCTATCTATCTATCTATCTATCTATATGTCTCTATCTCTATCTATCTATCTAGTGACTCTCAGGGCGGCGCGGCCCCCTTTTATACCCTTCCTGGACGATGAAGATGTTCCTGCACATGAAGATGTTCCTACACAGCAGCCATTGAGGATGTTCCTACACAGCAGCCAATGAAAATGTTCCTACACAGCAGCCAGATTGTGACATCACAGAGCATCCCTGTGATGTCACAATCTGGCTGCTGTGTAAGAACATTTTCATTGGCTGCTGTGTAGGAACATCCTCAATGGCTGATATGTAGGAACATCTTCATTGGCTGCTGTGTAGGAACAGTCTCATTGGCTGCTGTGTCTATCTATCTATCTATCTATCTATCTATCTATCTATCTATCTATCTATCTATCTATCTATCTATCTATCTATATGTCTCTATCTCTATCTATCTATCTAGTGACTCTCAGGGCGGCGCGGCCCCCTTTTATACCCTTCCTGGACGATGAAGATGTTCCTGCACATGAAGATGTTCCTACACAGCAGCCATTGAGGATGTTCCTACACAGCAGCCAATGAAAATGTTCCTACACAGCAGGCAGATTGTGACATCACAGAGCATCCCTGTGATGTCACAATCTGGCTGCTGTGTAAGAACATTTTCATTGGCTGCTGTGTAGGAACATCCTCAATGGCTGCTGTGTAGGAACATCTTCATTGGCTGCTGTGTAGGAACAGTCTCATTGGCTGCTGTGTCTATCAATCTATCTATCTATCTATCTATCTATCTATCTATCTATCTATCTATCTATCTATCTATCTATCTATCTATCTATCTATCTATCTATCTATCTATCTATCTATCTATCTATCTATCTATCTATCTATCTATATGTCTCTATCTCTATCTATCTATCTAGTGACTCTCAGGGCGGCGCGGCCCCCTTTTATACCCTTCCTGGACGATGAAGATGTTCCTGCATATGAAGATGTTCCTACACAGCAGCCATTGAGGATGTTCCTACACAGCAGCCAATGAAAATGTTCCTACACAGCAGCCAGATTGTGACATCACAGAGCATCCCTGTGATGTCACAATCTGGCTGCTGTGTAAGAACATTTTCATTGGCTGCTGTGTAGGAACATCCTCAATGGCTGCTGTGTAAGAACATCTTCATTGGCTGCTGTGTAGGAACAGTCTCATTGGCTGCTGTGTCTATCAATCTATCTATCTATCTATCTATCTATCTATCTATCTATCTATCTATCTATCTATCTATCTATCTATCTATCTATCTATCTATATGTCTCTATCTCTATCTATCTATCTAGTGACTCTCAGGGCGGCGCGGCCCCCTTTTATACCCTTCCTGGACGATGAAGATGTTCCTGCATATGAAGATGTTCCTACACAGCAGCCATTGAGGATGTTCCTACACAGCAGCCAATGAAAATGTTCCTACACAGCAGCCAGATTGTGACATCACAGAGCATCCCTGTGATGTCACAATCTGGCTGCTGTGTAAGAAAATTTTCATTGGCTGCTGTGTAGGAACATCCTCAATGGCTGATATGTAGGAACATCTTCATTGGCTGCTGTGTAGGAACAGTCTCATTGGCTGCTGTGTCTATCTATCTATCTATCTATCTATCTATCTATCTATCTATCTATCTATCTATCTATCTATCTATCTATCTATCTATCTATCTATCTATCTATCTATATGTCTCTATCTCTATCTATCTATCTAGTGACTCTCAGGGCGGCGCGGCCCCCTTTTATACCCTTCCTGGACGATGAAGATGTTCCTGCATATGAAGATGTTCCTACACAGCAGCCATTGAGGATGTTCCTACACAGCAGCCAATGAAAATGTTCCTACACAGCAGCCAGATTGTGACATCACAGAGCATCCCTGTGATGTCACAATCTGGCTGCTGTGTAAGAACATTTCCATTGGCTGCTGTGTAGGAACATCCTCAATGGCTGATATGTAGGAACATCTTCATTGGCTGCTGTGTAGGAACAGTCTCATTGGCTGCTGTGTCTATCTATCTATCTATCTATCTATCTATCTATCTATCTATCTATCTATCTATCTATCTATCTATCTATCTATCTATCTATCTATCTATCTATCTATCTATCTATATGTCTCTATCTCTATCTATCTATCTAGTGACTCTCAGGGCGGCGCGGCCCCCTTTTATACCCTTCCTGGACGATGAAGATGTTCCTGCACATGAAGATGTTCCTACACAGCAGCCATTGAGGATGTTCCTACACAGCAGCCAATGAAAATGTTCCTACACAGCAGCCAGATTGTGACATCACAGAGCATCCCTGTGATGTCACAATCTGGCTGCTGTGTAAGAACATTTTCATTGGCTGCTGTGTAGGAACATCCTCAATGGCTGCTGTGTAAGAACATCTTCATTGGCTGCTGTGTAGGAACAGTCTCATTGGCTGCTGTGTCTATCAATCTATCTATCTATCTATCTATCTATCTATCTATCTATCTATCTATCTATCTATCTATCTATCTATCTATCTATATGTCTCTATCTCTATCTATCTATCTAGTGACTCTCAGGGCGGCGCGGCCCCCTTTTATACCCTTCCTGGACGATGAAGATGTTCCTGCATATGAAGATGTTCCTACACAGCAGCCATTGAGGATGTTCCTACACAGCAGCCAATGAAAATGTTCCTACACAGCAGCCAGATTGTGACATCACAGAGCATCCCTGTGATGTCACAATCTGGCTGCTGTGTAAGAACATTTTCATTGGCTGCTGTGTAGGAACATCCTCAATGGCTGATATGTAGGAACATCTTCATTGGCTGCTGTGTAGGAACAGTCTCATTGGCTTCTGTGTCTATCTATCTATCTATCTATCTATCTATCTATCTATCTATCTATCTATCTATCTATCTATCTATCTATCTATCTATCTATCTATATGTCTCTATCTCTATCTATCTATCTAGTGACTCTCAGGGCGGCGCGGCCCCCTTTTATACCCTTCCTGGACGATGAAGATGTTCCTGCACATGAAGATGTTCCTACACAGCAGCCATTGAGGATGTTCCTACACAGCAGCCAATGAAAATGTTCCTACACAGCAGCCAGATTGTGACATCACAGAGCATCCCTGTGATGTCACAATCTGGCTGCTGTGTAAGAACATTTTCATTGGCTGCTGTGTAGGAACATCCTCAATGGCTGCTGTGTAGGAACATCTTCATTGGCTGCTGTGTAGGAACAGTCTCATTGGCTGCTGTGTCTATCAATCTATCAATCTATCTATCTATCTATCTATCTATCTATCTATCTATCCATCTATCTATCTATCTATCTATCTATCTATCTATATGTCTCTATCTCTATCTATCTATCTAGTGACTCTCAGGGCGGCGCGGCCCCCTTTTATACCCTTCCTGGACGATGAAGATGTTCCTGCACATGAAGATGTTCCTACACAGCAGCCATTGAGGATGTTCCTACACAGCAGCCAATGAAAATGTTCCTACACAGCAGCCAGATTGTGACATCACAGAGCATCCCTGTGATGTCACAATCTGGCTGCTGTGTAAGAACATTTTCATTGGCTGCTGTGTAGGAACATCCTCAATGGCTGCTGTGTAAGAACATCTTCATTGGCTGCTGTGTAGGAACAGTCTCATTGGCTGCTGTGTCTATCAATCTATCTATCTATCTATCTATCTATCTATCTATCTATCTATCTATCTATCTATCTATCTATCTATCTATCTATCTATCTATCTATCTATCTATCTATCTATCTATCTATATGTCTCTATCTCTATCTATCTATCTAGTGACTCTCAGGGCGGCGCGGCCCCCTTTTATACCCTTCCTGGACGATGAAGATGTTCCTGCACATGAAGATGTTCCTACACAGCAGCCATTGAGGATGTTCCTACACAGCAGCCAATGAAAATGTTCCTACACAGCAGCCAGATTGTGACATCACAGAGCATCCCTGTGATGTCACAATCTGGCTGCTGTGTAAGAACATTTTCATTGGCTGCTGTGTAGGAACATCCTCAATGGCTGCTGTGTAGGAACATCTTCATTGGCTGCTGTGTAGGAACAGTCTCATTGGCTGCTGTGTCTATCAATCTATCTATCTATCTATCTATCTATCTATCTATCTATCTATCTATCTATCTATCTATCTATCTATCTATCTATCTATCTATCTATCTATATGTCTCTATCTCTATCTATCTATCTAGTGACTCCCAGGGCGGCGCGGCCCCCTTTTATACCCTTCCTGGACGATGAAGATGTTCCTGCATATGAAGATGTTCCTACACAGCAGCCATTGAGGATGTTCCTACACAGCAGCCAATGAAAATGTTCCTACACAGCAGCCAGATTGTGACATCACAGAGCATCCCTGTGATGTCACAATCTGGCTGCTGTGTAAGAACATTTTCATTGGCTGCTGTGTAGGAACATCCTCAATGGCTGATATGTAGGAACATCTTCATTGGCTGCTGTGTAGGAACAGTCTCATTGGCTTCTGTGTCTATCTATCTATCTATCTATCTATCTATCTATCTATCTATCTATCTATCTATCTATCTATCTATCTATCTATCTATCTATCTATCTATCTATCTATCTATATGTCTCTATCTCTATCTATCTATCTAGTGACTCTCAGGGCGGCGCGGCCCCCTTTTATACCCTTCCTGGACGATGAAGATGTTCCTGCACATGAAGATGTTCCTACACAGCAGCCATTGAGGATGTTCCTACACAGCAGCCAATGAAAATGTTCCTACACAGCAGCCAGATTGTGACATCACAGAGCATCCCTGTGATGTCACAATCTGGCTGCTGTGTAAGAACATTTTCATTGGCTGCTGTGTAGGAACATCCTCAATGGCTGCTGTGTAGGAACATCTTCATTGGCTGCTGTGTAGGAACAGTCTCATTGGCTGCTGTGTCTATCAATCTATCAATCTATCTATCTATCTATCTATCTATCTATCTATCTATCTATCTATCTATCTATCTATCTATCTATCTATCTATCTATCTATCTATCTATCTATCTATCTATATGTCTCTATCTCTATCTATCTATCTAGTGACTCTCAGGGCGGCGCGGCCCCCTTTTATACCCTTCCTGGACGATGAAGATGTTCCTGCACATGAAGATGTTCCTACACAGCAGCCATTGAGGATGTTCCTACACAGCAGCCAATGAAAATGTTCCTACACAGCAGCCAGATTGTGACATCACAGAGCATCCCTGTGATGTCACAATCTGGCTGCTGTGTAAGAACATTTTCATTGGCTGCTGTGTAGGAACATCCTCAATGGCTGCTGTGTAAGAACATCTTCATTGGCTGCTGTGTAGGAACAGTCTCATTGGCTGCTGTGTCTATCAATCTATCTATCTATCTATCTATCTATCTATCTATCTATCTATCTATCTATCTATCTATCTATCTATCTATCTATCTATCTATCTATCTATCTATCTATCTATCTATATGTCTCTATCTCTATCTATCTATCTAGTGACTCTCAGGGCGGCGCGGCCCCCTTTTATACCCTTCCTGGACGATGAAGATGTTCCTGCACATGAAGATGTTCCTACACAGCAGCCATTGAGGATGTTCCTACACAGCAGCCAATGAAAATGTTCCTACACAGCAGCCAGATTGTGACATCACAGAGCATCCCTGTGATGTCACAATCTGGCTGCTGTGTAAGAACATTTTCATTGGCTGCTGTGTAGGAACATCCTCAATGGCTGCTGTGTAGGAACATCTTCATTGGCTGCTGTGTAGGAACAGTCTCATTGGCTGCTGTGTCTATCAATCTATCTATCTATCTATCTATCTATCTATCTATCTATCTATCTATCTATCTATCTATCTATCTATCTATCTATCTATCTATCTATCTATCTATCTATCTATATGTCTCTATCTCTATCTATCTATCTAGTGACTCCCAGGGCGGCGCGGCCCCCTTTTATACCCTTCCTGGACGATGAAGATGTTCCTGCATATGAAGATGTTCCTACACAGCAGCCATTGAGGATGTTCCTACACAGCAGCCAATGAAAATGTTCCTACACAGCAGCCAGATTGTGACATCACAGAGCATCCCTGTGATGTCACAATCTGGCTGCTGTGTAAGAACATTTTCATTGGCTGCTGTGTAGGAACATCCTCAATGGCTGATATGTAGGAACATCTTCATTGGCTGCTGTGGAGGAACAGTCTCATTGGCTGCTGTGTCTATCTATCTATCTATCTATCTATCTATCTATCTATCTATCTATCTATCTATCTATCTATCTATCTATCTATCTATCTATATGTCTCTATCTCTATCTATCTATCTAGTGACTCTCAGGGCGGCGCGGCCCCCTTTTATACCCTTCCTGGACGATGAAGATGTTCCTGCATATGAAGATGTTCCTACACAGCAGCCATTGAGGATGTTCCTACACAGCAGCCAATGAAAATGTTCCTACACAGCAGCCAGATTGTGACATCACAGAGCATCCCTGTGATGTCACAATCTGGCTGCTGTGTAAGAACATTTTCATTGGCTGCTGTGTAGGAACATCCTCAATGGCTGATATGTAGGAACATCTTCATTGGCTGCTGTGTAGGAACAGTCTCATTGGCTGCTGTGTCTATCTATCTATCTATCTATCTATCTATCTATCTATCTATCTATCTATCTATCTATCTATCTATCTATCTATCTATCTATCTATCTATCTATCTATATGTCTCTATCTCTATCTATCTATCTAGTGACTCTCAGGGCGGCGCGGCCCCCTTTTATACCCTTCCTGGACGATGAAGATGTTCCTGCACATGAAGATGTTCCTACACAGCAGCCATTGAGGATGTTCCTACACAGCAGCCAATGAAAATGTTCCTACACAGCAGCCAGATTGTGACATCACAGAGCATCCCTGTGATGTCACAATCTGGCTGCTGTGTAAGAACATTTTCATTGGCTGCTGTGTAGGAACATCCTCAATGGCTGCTGTGTAGGAACATCTTCATTGGCTGCTGTGTAGGAACAGTCTCATTGGCTGCTGTGTCTATCAATCTATCTATCTATCTATCTATCTATCTATCTATCTATCTATCTATCTATCTATCTATCTATCTATCTATATGTCTCTATCTCTATCTATCTATCTAGTGACTCTCAGGGCGGCGCGGCCCCCTTTTATACCCTTCCTGGACGATGAAGATGTTCCTGCATATGAAGATGTTCCTACACAGCAGCCATTGAGGATGTTCCTACACAGCAGCCAATGAAAATGTTCCTACACAGCAGCCAGATTGTGACATCACAGAGCATCCCTGTGATGTCACAATCTGGCTGCTGTGTAAGAACATTTTCATTGGCTGCTGTGTAGGAACATCCTCAATGGCTGATATGTAGGAACATCTTCATTGGCTGCTGTGTAGGAACAGTCTCATTGGCTGCTGTGTCTATCTATCTATCTATCTATCTATCTATCTATCTATCTATCTATCTATCTATCTATCTATCTATCTATCTATATGTCTCTATCTCTATCTATCTATCTAGTGACTCTCAGGGCGGCGCGGCCCCCTTTTATACCCTTCCTGGACGATGAAGATGTTCCTGCACATGAAGATGTTCCTACACAGCAGCCATTGAGGATGTTCCTACACAGCAGCCAATGAAAATGTTCCTACACAGCAGCCAGATTGTGACATCACAGAGCATCCCTGTGATGTCACAATCTGGCTGCTGTGTAAGAACATTTTCATTGGCTGCTGTGTAGGAACATCCTCAATGGCTGCTGTGTAGGAACATCTTCATTGGCTGCTGTGTAGGAACAGTCTCATTGGCTGCTGTGTCTATCAATCTATCTATCTATCTATCTATCTATCTATCTATCTATCTATCTATCTATCTATCTATCTATCTATCTATCTATCTATCTATCTATCTATCTATCTATCTATCTATCTATCTATCTATCTATATGTCTCTATCTCTATCTATCTATCTAGTGACTCTCAGGGCGGCGCGGCCCCCTTTTATACCCTTCCTGGACGATGAAGATGTTCCTGCATATGAAGATGTTCCTACACAGCAGCCATTGAGGATGTTCCTACACAGCAGCCAATGAAAATGTTCCTACACAGCAGCCAGATTGTGACATCACAGAGCATCCCTGTGATGTCACAATCTGGCTGCTGTGTAAGAACATTTTCATTGGCTGCTGTGTAGGAACATCCTCAATGGCTGATATGTAGGAACATCTTCATTGGCTGCTGTGTAGGAACAGTCTCATTGGCTGCTGTGTCTATCTATCTATCTATCTATCTATCTATCTATCTATCTATCTATCTATCTATCTATCTATCTATCTATATGTCTCTATCTCTATCTATCTATCTAGTGACTCTCAGGGCGGCGCGGCCCCCTTTTATACCCTTCCTGGACGATGAAGATGTTCCTGCATATGAAGATGTTCCTACACAGCAGCCATTGAGGATGTTCCTACACAGCAGCCAATGAAAATGTTCCTACACAGCAGCCAGATTGTGACATCACAGAGCATCCCTGTGATGTCACAATCTGGCTGCTGTGTAAGAACATTTTCATTGGCTGCTGTGTAGGAACATCCTCAATGGCTGATATGTAGGAACATCTTCATTGGCTGCTGTGTAGGAACAGTCTCATTGGCTGCTGTGTCTATCTATCTATCTATCTATCTATCTATCTATCTATCTATCTATCTATCTATCTATCTATCTATCTATCTATCTATCTATCTATCTATCTATCTATATGTCTCTATCTCTATCTATCTATCTAGTGACTCTCAGGGCGGCGCGGCCCCCTTTTATACCCTTCCTGGACGATGAAGATGTTCCTGCACATGAAGATGTTCCTACACAGCAGCCATTGAGGATGTTCCTACACAGCAGCCAATGAAAATGTTCCTACACAGCAGCCAGATTGTGACATCACAGAGCATCCCTGTGATGTCACAATCTGGCTGCTGTGTAAGAACATTTTCATTGGCTGCTGTGTAGGAACATCCTCAATGGCTGCTGTGTAGGAACATCTTCATTGGCTGCTGTGTAGGAACAGTCTCATTGGCTGCTGTGTCTATCAATCTATCTATCTATCTATCTATCTATCTATCTATCTATCTATCTATCTATCTATCTATCTATATGTCTCTATCTCTATCTATCTATCTAGTGACTCTCAGGGCGGCGCGGCCCCCTTTTATACCCTTCCTGGACGATGAAGATGTTCCTGCATATGAAGATGTTCCTACACAGCAGCCATTGAGGATGTTCCTACACAGCAGCCAATGAAAATGTTCCTACACAGCAGCCAGATTGTGACATCACAGAGCATCCCTGTGATGTCACAATCTGGCTGCTGTGTAAGAACATTTTCATTGGCTGCTGTGTAGGAACATCCTCAATGGCTGATATGTAGGAACATCTTCATTGGCTGCTGTGTAGGAACAGTCTCATTGGCTTCTGTGTCTATCTATCTATCTATCTATCTATCTATCTATCTATCTATCTATCTATCTATCTATCTATCTATCTATCTATCTATCTATCTATCTATATGTCTCTATCTCTATCTATCTATCTAGTGACTCTCAGGGCGGCGCGGCCCCCTTTTATACCCTTCCTGGACGATGAAGATGTTCCTGCACATGAAGATGTTCCTACACAGCAGCCATTGAGGATGTTCCTACACAGCAGCCAATGAAAATGTTCCTACACAGCAGCCAGATTGTGACATCACAGAGCATCCCTGTGATGTCACAATCTGGCTGCTGTGTAAGAACATTTTCATTGGCTGCTGTGTAGGAACATCCTCAATGGCTGCTGTGTAGGAACATCTTCATTGGCTGCTGTGTAGGAACAGTCTCATTGGCTGCTGTGTCTATCAATCTATCTATCTATCTATCTATCTATCTATCTATCTATCTATCTATCTATCTATCTATCTATCTATCTATCTATCTATCTATCTATCTATCTATCTATCTATATGTCTCTATCTCTATCTATCTATCTAGTGACTCTCAGGGCGGCGCGGCCCCCTTTTATACCCTTCCTGGACGATGAAGATGTTCCTGCACATGAAGATGTTCCTACACAGCAGCCATTGAGGATGTTCCTACACAGCAGCCAATGAAAATGTTCCTACACAGCAGCCAGATTGTGACATCACAGAGCATCCCTGTGATGTCACAATCTGGCTGCTGTGTAAGAACATTTTCATTGGCTGCTGTGTAGGAACATCCTCAATGGCTGCTGTGTAGGAACATCTTCATTGGCTGCTGTGTATGAACAGTCTCATTGGCTGCTGTGTCTATCAATCTATCTATCTATCTATCTATCTATCTATCTATCTATCTATCTATCTATCTATCTATCTATATGTCTCTATCTCTATCTATCTATCTAGTGACTCTCAGGGCGGCGCGGCCCCCTTTTATACCCTTCCTGGACGATGAAGATGTTCCTGCATATGAAGATGTTCCTACACAGCAGCCATTGAGGATGTTCCTACACAGCAGCCAATGAAAATGTTCCTACACAGCAGCCAGATTGTGACATCACAGAGCATCCCTGTGATGTCACAATCTGGCTGCTGTGTAAGAACATTTTCATTGGCTGCTGTGTAGGAACATCCTCAATGGCTGATATGTAGGAACATCTTCATTGGCTGCTGTGTAGGAACAGTCTCATTGGCTTCTGTGTCTATCTATCTATCTATCTATCTATCTATCTATCTATCTATCTATCTATCTATCTATCTATCTATCTATCTATCTATATGTCTCTATCTCTATCTATCTATCTAGTGACTCTCAGGGCGGCGCGGCCCCCTTTTATACCCTTCCTGGACGATGAAGATGTTCCTGCACATGAAGATGTTCCTACACAGCAGCCATTGAGGATGTTCCTACACAGCAGCCAATGAAAATGTTCCTACACAGCAGCCAGATTGTGACATCACAGAGCATCCCTGTGATGTCACAATCTGGCTGCTGTGTAAGAACATTTTCATTGGCTGCTGTGTAGGAACATCCTCAATGGCTGCTGTGTAGGAACATCTTCATTGGCTGCTGTGTAGGAACAGTCTCATTGGCTGCTGTGTCTATCAATCTATCTATCTATCTATCTATCTATCTATCTATCTATCTATCTATCTATCTATCTATCTATCTATCTATCTATCTATCTATCTATCTATCTATCTATCTATCTATATGTCTCTATCTCTATCTATCTATCTAGTGACTCTCAGGGCGGCGCGGCCCCCTTTTATACCCTTCCTGGACGATGAAGATGTTCCTGCACATGAAGATGTTCCTACACAGCAGCCATTGAGGATGTTCCTACACAGCAGCCAATGAAAATGTTCCTACACAGCAGCCAGATTGTGACATCACAGAGCATCCCTGTGATGTCACAATCTGGCTGCTGTGTAAGAACATTTTCATTGGCTGCTGTGTAGGAACATCCTCAATGGCTGCTGTGTAAGAACATCTTCATTGGCTGCTGTGTAGGAACAGTCTCATTGGCTGCTGTGTCTATCTATCTATCTATCTATCTATCTATCTATCTATCTATCTATCTATCTATCTATCTATCTATCTATCTATCTATCTATCTATCTATCTATCTATCTATCTATATGTCTCTATCTCTATCTATCTATCTAGTGACTCTCAGGGCGGCGCGGCCCCCTTTTATACCCTTCCTGGACGATGAAGATGTTCCTGCATATGAAGATGTTCCTACACAGCAGCCATTGAGGATGTTCCTACACAGCAGCCAATGAAAATGTTCCTACACAGCAGCCAGATTGTGACATCACAGAGCATCCCTGTGATGTCACAATCTG
>NW_028176694.1:602500-620000 GCF_949987555.1 Borostomias antarcticus
TGCACATGAAGATGTTCCTACACAGCAGCCATTGAGGATGTTCCTACACAGCAGCCAATGAAAATGTTCCTACACAGCAGCCAGATTGTGACATCACAGAGCATCCCTGTGATGTCACAATCTGGCTGCTGTGTAAGAACATTTTCATTGGCTGCTGTGTAGGAACATCCTCAATGGCTGCTGTGTAGGAACATCTTCATTGGCTGCTGTGTAGGAACAGTCTCATTGGCTGCTGTGTCTATCAATCTATCTATCTATCTATCTATCTATCTATCTATCTATCTATCTATCTATCTATCTATCTATCTATCTATCTATCTATCTATCTATCTATCTATATGTCTCTATCTCTATCTATCTATCTAGTGACTCTCAGGGCGGCGCGGCCCCCTTTTATACCCTTCCTGGACGATGAAGATGTTCCTGCATATGAAGATGTTCCTACACAGCAGCCATTGAGGATGTTCCTACACAGCAGCCAATGAAAATGTTCCTACACAGCAGCCAGATTGTGACATCACAGAGCATCCCTGTGATGTCACAATCTGGCTGCTGTGTAAGAACATTTTCATTGGCTGCTGTGTAGGAACATCCTCAATGGCTGATATGTAGGAACATCTTCATTGGCTGCTGTGTAGGAACAGTCTCATTGGCTGCTGTGTCTATCTATCTATCTATCTATCTATCTATCTATCTATCTATCTATCTATCTATCTATCTATATGTCTCTATCTCTATCTATCTATCTAGTGACTCTCAGGGCGGCGCGGCCCCCTTTTATACCCTTCCTGGACGATGAAGATGTTCCTGCACATGAAGATGTTCCTACACAGCAGCCATTGAGGATGTTCCTACACAGCAGCCAATGAAAATGTTCCTACACAGCAGCCAGATTGTGACATCACAGAGCATCCCTGTGATGTCACAATCTGGCTGCTGTGTAAGAACATTTTCATTGGCTGCTGTGTAGGAACATCCTCAATGGCTGCTGTGTAGGAACATCTTCATTGGCTGCTGTGTAGGAACAGTCTCATTGGCTGCTGTGTCTATCAATCTATCTATCTATCTATCTATCTATCTATCTATCTATCTATCTATCTATCTATCTATCTATCTATCTATCTATCTATCTATCTATATGTCTCTATCTCTATCTATCTATCTAGTGACTCTCAGGGCGGCGCGGCCCCCTTTTATACCCTTCCTGGACGATGAAGATGTTCCTGCATATGAAGATGTTCCTACACAGCAGCCATTGAGGATGTTCCTACACAGCAGCCAATGAAAATGTTCCTACACAGCAGCCAGATTGTGACATCACAGAGCATCCCTGTGATGTCACAATCTGGCTGCTGTGTAAGAACATTTTCATTGGCTGCTGTGTAGGAACATCCTCAATGGCTGATATGTAGGAACATCTTCATTGGCTGCTGTGTAGGAACAGTCTCATTGGCTGCTGTGTCTATCTATCTATCTATCTATCTATCTATCTATCTATCTATCTATCTATCTATCTATCTATCTATCTATCTATCTATCTATCTATCTATATGTCTCTATCTCTATCTATCTATCTAGTGACTCTCAGGGCGGCGCGGCCCCCTTTTATACCCTTCCTGGACGATGAAGATGTTCCTGCATATGAAGATGTTCCTACACAGCAGCCATTGAGGATGTTCCTACACAGCAGCCAATGAAAATGTTCCTACACAGCAGCCAGATTGTGACATCACAGAGCATCCCTGTGATGTCACAATCTGGCTGCTGTGTAAGAACATTTTCATTGGCTGCTGTGTAGGAACATCCTCAATGGCTGATATGTAGGAACATCTTCATTGGCTGCTGTGTAGGAACAGTCTCATTGGCTGCTGTGTCTATCTATCTATCTATCTATCTATCTATCTATCTATCTATCTATCTATCTATCTATCTATCTATCTATCTATCTATCTATCTATCTATCTATCTATCTATCTATCTATCTATCTATCTATATGTCTCTATCTCTATCTATCTATCTAGTGACTCTCAGGGCGGCGCGGCCCCCTTTTATACCCTTCCTGGACGATGAAGATGTTCCTGCACATGAAGATGTTCCTACACAGCAGCCATTGAGGATGTTCCTACACAGCAGCCAATGAAAATGTTCCTACACAGCAGCCAGATTGTGACATCACAGAGCATCCCTGTGATGTCACAATCTGGCTGCTGTGTAAGAACATTTTCATTGGCTGCTGTGTAGGAACATCCTCAATGGCTGCTGTGTAGGAACATCTTCATTGGCTGCTGTGTAGGAACAGTCTCATTGGCTGCTGTGTCTATCAATCTATCTATCTATCTATCTATCTATCTATCTATCTATCTATCTATCTATCTATCTATCTATCTATCTATCTATCTATCTATCTATCTATCTATCTATATGTCTCTATCTCTATCTATCTATCTAGTGACTCCCAGGGCGGCGCGGCCCCCTTTTATACCCTTCCTGGACGATGAAGATGTTCCTGCATATGAAGATGTTCCTACACAGCAGCCATTGAGGATGTTCCTACACAGCAGCCAATGAAAATGTTCCTACACAGCAGCCAGATTGTGACATCACAGAGCATCCCTGTGATGTCACAATCTGGCTGCTGTGTAAGAACATTTTCATTGGCTGCTGTGTAGGAACATCCTCAATGGCTGATATGTAGGAACATCTTCATTGGCTGCTGTGGAGGAACAGTCTCATTGGCTGCTGTGTCTATCTATCTATCTATCTATCTATCTATCTATCTATCTATCTATCTATCTATCTATCTATCTATCTATCTATCTATCTATCTATCTATCTATCTATCTATCTATCTATCTATCTATCTATATGTCTCTATCTCTATCTATCTATCTAGTGACTCTCAGGGCGGCGCGGCCCCCTTTTATACCCTTCCTGGACGATGAAGATGTTCCTGCATATGAAGATGTTCCTACACAGCAGCCATTGAGGATGTTCCTACACAGCAGCCAATGAAAATGTTCCTACACAGCAGCCAGATTGTGACATCACAGAGCATCCCTGTGATGTCACAATCTGGCTGCTGTGTAAGAACATTTTCATTGGCTGCTGTGTAGGAACATCCTCAATGGCTGATATGTAGGAACATCTTCATTGGCTGCTGTGTAGGAACAGTCTCATTGGCTGCTGTGTCTATCTATCTATCTATCTATCTATCTATCTATCTATCTATCTATCTTTCTATCTATCTATCTATCTATCTATCTATCTATCTATCTATCTATATGTCTCTATCTCTATCTATCTATCTAGTGACTCTCAGGGCGGCGCGGCCCCCTTTTATACCCTTCCTGGACGATGAAGATGTTCCTGCACATGAAGATGTTCCTACACAGCAGCCATTGAGGATGTTCCTACACAGCAGCCAATGAAAATGTTCCTACACAGCAGCCAGATTGTGACATCACAGAGCATCCCTGTGATGTCACAATCTGGCTGCTGTGTAAGAACATTTTCATTGGCTGCTGTGTAGGAACATCCTCAATGGCTGCTGTGTAGGAACATCTTCATTGGCTGCTGTGTAGGAACAGTCTCATTGGCTGCTGTGTCTATCAATCTATCTATCTATCTATCTATCTATCTATCTATCTATCTATCTATCTATCTATCTATCTATCTATCTATCTATCTATCTATCTATCTATCTATCTATATGTCTCTATCTCTATCTATCTATCTAGTGACTCTCAGGGCGGCGCGGCCCCCTTTTATACCCTTCCTGGACGATGAAGATGTTCCTGCATATGAAGATGTTCCTACACAGCAGCCATTGAGGATGTTCCTACACAGCAGCCAATGAAAATGTTCCTACACAGCAGCCAGATTGTGACATCACAGAGCATCCCTGTGATGTCACAATCTGGCTGCTGTGTAAGAACATTTTCATTGGCTGCTGTGTAGGAACATCCTCAATGGCTGATATGTAGGAACATCTTCATTGGCTGCTGTGTAGGAACAGTCTCATTGGCTGCTGTGTCTATCTATCTATCTATCTATCTATCTATCTATCTATCTATCTATCTATCTATCTATCTATCTATATGTCTCTATCTCTATCTATCTATCTAGTGACTCTCAGGGCGGCGCGGCCCCCTTTTATACCCTTCCTGGACGATGAAGATGTTCCTGCACATGAAGATGTTCCTACACAGCAGCCATTGAGGATGTTCCTACACAGCAGCCAATGAAAATGTTCCTACACAGCAGCCAGATTGTGACATCACAGAGCATCCCTGTGATGTCACAATCTGGCTGCTGTGTAAGAACATTTTCATTGGCTGCTGTGTAGGAACATCCTCAATGGCTGCTGTGTAGGAACATCTTCATTGGCTGCTGTGTAGGAACAGTCTCATTGGCTGCTGTGTCTATCAATCTATCTATCTATCTATCTATCTATCTATCTATCTATCTATCTATCTATCTATCTATCTATCTATCTATCTATCTATCTATCTATCTATCTATCTATCTATCTATCTATATGTCTCTATCTCTATCTATCTATCTAGTGACTCTCAGGGCGGCGCGGCCCCCTTTTATACCCTTCCTGGACGATGAAGATGTTCCTGCATATGAAGATGTTCCTACACAGCAGCCATTGAGGATGTTCCTACACAGCAGCCAATGAAAATGTTCCTACACAGCAGCCAGATTGTGACATCACAGAGCATCCCTGTGATGTCACAATCTGGCTGCTGTGTAAGAACATTTTCATTGGCTGCTGTGTAGGAACATCCTCAATGGCTGATATGTAGGAACATCTTCATTGGCTGCTGTGTAGGAACAGTCTCATTGGCTGCTGTGTCTATCTATCTATCTATCTATCTATCTATCTATCTATCTATCTATCTATCTATCTATCTATCTATCTATCTATCTATCTATCTATCTATCTATATGTCTCTATCTCTATCTATCTATCTAGTGACTCTCAGGGCGGCGCGGCCCCCTTTTATACCCTTCCTGGACGATGAAGATGTTCCTGCATATGAAGATGTTCCTACACAGCAGCCATTGAGGATGTTCCTACACAGCAGCCAATGAAAATGTTCCTACACAGCAGCCAGATTGTGACATCACAGAGCATCCCTGTGATGTCACAATCTGGCTGCTGTGTAAGAACATTTTCATTGGCTGCTGTGTAGGAACATCCTCAATGGCTGATATGTAGGAACATCTTCATTGGCTGCTGTGTAGGAACAGTCTCATTGGCTGCTGTGTCTATCTATCTATCTATCTATCTATCTATCTATCTATCTATCTATCTATCTATCTATCTATCTATCTATCTATCTATCTATCTATCTATCTATCTATCTATCTATATGTCTCTATCTCTATCTATCTATCTATCTAGTGACTCTCAGGGCGGCGCGGCCCCCTTTTATACCCTTCCTGGACGATGAAGATGTTCCTGCACATGAAGATGTTCCTACACAGCAGCCATTGAGGATGTTCCTACACAGCAGCCAATGAAAATGTTCCTACACAGCAGCCAGATTGTGACATCACAGAGCATCCCTGTGATGTCACAATCTGGCTGCTGTGTAAGAACATTTTCATTGGCTGCTGTGTAGGAACATCCTCAATGGCTGCTGTGTAGGAACATCTTCATTGGCTGCTGTGTAGGAACAGTCTCATTGGCTGCTGTGTCTATCAATCTATCTATCTATCTATCTATCTATCTATCTATCTATCTATCTATCTATCTATCTATCTATCTATCTATCTATCTATCTATCTATCTATCTATCTATATGTCTCTATCTCTATCTATCTATCTAGTGACTCTCAGGGCGGCGCGGCCCCCTTTTATACCCTTCCTGGACGATGAAGATGTTCCTGCACATGAAGATGTTCCTACACAGCAGCCATTGAGGATGTTCCTACACAGCAGCCAATGAAAATGTTCCTACACAGCAGCCAGATTGTGACATCACAGAGCATCCCTGTGATGTCACAATCTGGCTGCTGTGTAAGAACATTTTCATTGGCTGCTGTGTAGGAACATCCTCAATGGCTGCTGTGTAGGAACATCTTCATTGGCTGCTGTGTAGGAACAGTCTCATTGGCTGCTGTGTCTATCAATCTATCTATCTATCTATCTATCTATCTATCTATCTATCTATCTATCTATCTATCTATCTATCTATCTATCTATATGTCTCTATCTCTATCTATCTATCTAGTGACTCTCAGGGCGGCGCGGCCCCCTTTTATACCCTTCCTGGACGATGAAGATGTTCCTGCACATGAAGATGTTCCTACACAGCAGCCATTGAGGATGTTCCTACACAGCAGCCAATGAAAATGTTCCTACACAGCAGCCAGATTGTGACATCACAGAGCATCCCTGTGATGTCACAATCTGGCTGCTGTGTAAGAACATTTTCATTGGCTGCTGTGTAGGAACATCCTCAATGGCTGCTGTGTAAGAACATCTTCATTGGCTGCTGTGTAGGAACAGTCTCATTGGCTGCTGTGTCTATCTATCTATCTATCTATCTATCTATCTATCTATCTATCTATCTATCTATCTATCTATCTATCTATATGTCTCTATCTCTATCTATCTATCTAGTGACTCTCAGGGCGGCGCGGCCCCCTTTTATACCCTTCCTGGACGATGAAGATGTTCCTGCATATGAAGATGTTCCTACACAGCAGCCATTGAGGATGTTCCTACACAGCAGCCAATGAAAATGTTCCTACACAGCAGCCAGATTGTGACATCACAGAGCATCCCTGTGATGTCACAATCTGGCTGCTGTGTAAGAACATTTTCATTGGCTGCTGTGTAGGAACATCCTCAATGGCTGATATGTAGGAACATCTTCATTGGCTGCTGTGTAGGAACAGTCTAATTGGCTGCTGTGTCTATCTATCTATCTATCTATCTATCTATCTATCTATCTATCTATCTATCTATCTATATGTCTCTATCTCTATCTATCTATCTAGTGACTCTCAGGGCGGCGCGGCCCCCTTTTATACCCTTCCTGGACGATGAAGATGTTCCTGCACATGAAGATGTTCCTACACAGCAGCCATTGAGGATGTTCCTACACAGCAGCCAATGAAAATGTTCCTACACAGCAGCCAGATTGTGACATCACAGAGCATCCCTGTGATGTCACAATCTGGCTGCTGTGTAAGAACATTTTCATTGGCTGCTGTGTAGGAACATCCTCAATGGCTGCTGTGTAGGAACATCTTCATTGGCTGCTGTGTAGGAACAGTCTCATTGGCTGCTGTGTCTATCAATCTATCTATCTATCTATCTATCTATCTATCTATCTATCTATCTATCTATCTATCTATCTATCTATCTATCTATCTATCTATCTATCTATCTATCTATCTATCTATCTATCTATATGTCTCTATCTCTATCTATCTATCTAGTGACTCTCAGGGCGGCGCGGCCCCCTTTTATACCCTTCCTGGACGATGAAGATGTTCCTGCATATGAAGATGTTCCTACACAGCAGCCATTGAGGATGTTCCTACACAGCAGCCAATGAAAATGTTCCTACACAGCAGCCAGATTGTGACATCACAGAGCATCCCTGTGATGTCACAATCTGGCTGCTGTGTAAGAACATTTTCATTGGCTGCTGTGTAGGAACATCCTCAATGGCTGATATGTAGGAACATCTTCATTGGCTGCTGTGGAGGAACAGTCTCATTGGCTGCTGTGTCTATCTATCTATCTATCTATCTATCTATCTATCTATCTATCTATCTATCTATCTATCTATCTATCTATCTATCTATCTATCTATCTATATGTCTCTATCTCTATCTATCTATCTAGTGACTCTCAGGGCGGCGCGGCCCCCTTTTATACCCTTCCTGGACGATGAAGATGTTCCTGCATATGAAGATGTTCCTACACAGCAGCCATTGAGGATGTTCCTACACAGCAGCCAATGAAAATGTTCCTACACAGCAGCCAGATTGTGACATCACAGAGCATCCCTGTGATGTCACAATCTGGCTGCTGTGTAAGAACATTTTCATTGGCTGCTGTGTAGGAACATCCTCAATGGCTGATATGTAGGAACATCTTCATTGGCTGCTGTGTAGGAACAGTCTCATTGGCTGCTGTGTCTATCTATCTATCTATCTATCTATCTATCTATCTATCTATCTATCTATCTATCTATCTATCTATCTATCTATCTATCTATCTATCTATCTATCTATCTATCTATCTATCTATCTATATGTCTCTATCTCTATCTATCTATCTATCTAGTGACTCTCAGGGCGGCGCGGCCCCCTTTTATACCCTTCCTGGACGATGAAGATGTTCCTGCACATGAAGATGTTCCTACACAGCAGCCATTGAGGATGTTCCTACACAGCAGCCAATGAAAATGTTCCTACACAGCAGCCAGATTGTGACATCACAGAGCATCCCTGTGATGTCACAATCTGGCTGCTGTGTAAGAACATTTTCATTGGCTGCTGTGTAGGAACATCCTCAATGGCTGCTGTGTAGGAACATCTTCATTGGCTGCTGTGTAGGAACAGTCTCATTGGCTGCTGTGTCTATCAATCTATCTATCTATCTATCTATCTATCTATCTATCTATCTATCTATCTATCTATCTATCTATCTATCTATCTATCTATCTATCTATCTATCTATCTATCTATCTATCTATCTATCTATATGTCTCTATCTCTATCTATCTATCTAGTGACTCTCAGGGCGGCGCGGCCCCCTTTTATACCCTTCCTGGACGATGAAGATGTTCCTGCATATGAAGATGTTCCTACACAGCAGCCATTGAGGATGTTCCTACACAGCAGCCAATGAAAATGTTCCTACACAGCAGCCAGATTGTGACATCACAGAGCATCCCTGTGATGTCACAATCTGGCTGCTGTGTAAGAACATTTTCATTGGCTGCTGTGTAGGAACATCCTCAATGGCTGATATGTAGGAACATCTTCATTGGCTGCTGTGTAGGAACAGTCTCATTGGCTGCTGTGTCTATCTATCTATCTATCTATCTATCTATCTATCTATCTATCTATCTATCTATCTATCTATCTATCTATCTATCTATCTATCTATCTATCTATCTATCTATCTATCTATCTGTCTCTATCTCTATCTATCTATCTAGTGACTCTCAGGGCGGCGCGGCCCCCTTTTATACCCTTCCTGGACGATGAAGATGTTCCTGCACATGAAGATGTTCCTACACAGCAGCCATTGAGGATGTTCCTACACAGCAGCCAATGAAAATGTTCCTACACAGCAGCCAGATTGTGACATCACAGAGCATCCCTGTGATGTCACAATCTGGCTGCTGTGTAAGAACATTTTCATTGGCTGCTGTGTAGGAACATCCTCAATGGCTGCTGTGTAGGAACATCTTCATTGGCTGCTGTGTAGGAACAGTCTCATTGGCTGCTGTGTCTATCAATCTATCTATCTATCTATCTATCTATCTATCTATCTATCTATCTATCTATCTATCTATCTATCTATCTATCTATCTATCTATCTATATGTCTCTATCTCTATCTATCTATCTAGTGACTCTCAGGGCGGCGCGGCCCCCTTTTATACCCTTCCTGGACGATGAAGATGTTCCTGCATATGAAGATGTTCCTACACAGCAGCCATTGAGGATGTTCCTACACAGCAGCCAATGAAAATGTTCCTACACAGCAGCCAGATTGTGACATCACAGAGCATCCCTGTGATGTCACAATCTGGCTGCTGTGTAAGAACATTTTCATTGGCTGCTGTGTAGGAACATCCTCAATGGCTGATATGTAGGAACATCTTCATTGGCTGCTGTGTAGGAACAGTCTCATTGGCTGCTGTGTCTATCTATCTATCTATCTATCTATCTATCTATCTATCTATCTATCTATCTATCTATCTATATGTCTCTATCTCTATCTATCTATCTAGTGACTCTCAGGGCGGCGCGGCCCCCTTTTATACCCTTCCTGGACGATGAAGATGTTCCTGCACATGAAGATGTTCCTACACAGCAGCCATTGAGGATGTTCCTACACAGCAGCCAATGAAAATGTTCCTACACAGCAGCCAGATTGTGACATCACAGAGCATCCCTGTGATGTCACAATCTGGCTGCTGTGTAAGAACATTTTCATTGGCTGCTGTGTAGGAACATCCTCAATGGCTGCTGTGTAGGAACATCTTCATTGGCTGCTGTGTAGGAACAGTCTCATTGGCTGCTGTGTCTATCAATCTATCTATCTATCTATCTATCTATCTATCTATCTATCTATCTATCTATCTATCTATCTATCTATCTATCTATCTATCTATCTATATGTCTCTATCTCTATCTATCTATCTAGTGACTCTCAGGGCGGCGCGGCCCCCTTTTATACCCTTCCTGGACGATGAAGATGTTCCTGCATATGAAGATGTTCCTACACAGCAGCCATTGAGGATGTTCCTACACAGCAGCCAATGAAAATGTTCCTACACAGCAGCCAGATTGTGACATCACAGAGCATCCCTGTGATGTCACAATCTGGCTGCTGTGTAAGAACATTTTCATTGGCTGCTGTGTAGGAACATCCTCAATGGCTGATATGTAGGAACATCTTCATTGGCTGCTGTGTAGGAACAGTCTCATTGGCTGCTGTGTCCTATCTATCTATCTATCTATCTATCTATCTATCTATCTATCTATCTATCTATCTATCTATCTATCTATCTATCTATCTATCTATCTATCTATATGTCTCTATCTCTATCTATCTATCTAGTGACTCTCAGGGCGGCGCGGCCCCCTTTTATACCCTTCCTGGACGATGAAGATGTTCCTGCATATGAAGATGTTCCTACACAGCAGCCATTGAGGATGTTCCTACACAGCAGCCAATGAAAATGTTCCTACACAGCAGCCAGATTGTGACATCACAGAGCATCCCTGTGATGTCACAATCTGGCTGCTGTGTAAGAACATTTTCATTGGCTGCTGTGTAGGAACATCCTCAATGGCTGATATGTAGGAACATCTTCATTGGCTGCTGTGTAGGAACAGTCTCATTGGCTGCTGTGTCTATCTATCTATCTATCTATCTATCTATCTATCTATCTATCTATCTATCTATCTATCTATCTATCTATCTATCTATCTATCTATCTATCTATATGTCTCTATCTCTATCTATCTATCTAGTGACTCTCAGGGCGGCGCGGCCCCCTTTTATACCCTTCCTGGACGATGAAGATGTTCCTGCACATGAAGATGTTCCTACACAGCAGCCATTGAGGATGTTCCTACACAGCAGCCAATGAAAATGTTCCTACACAGCAGCCAGATTGTGACATCACAGAGCATCCCTGTGATGTCACAATCTGGCTGCTGTGTAAGAACATTTTCATTGGCTGCTGTGTAGGAACATCCTCAATGGCTGCTGTGTAGGAACATCTTCATTGGCTGCTGTGTAGGAACAGTCTCATTGGCTGCTGTGTCTATCAATCTATCTATCTATCTATCTATCTATCTATCTATCTATCTATCTATCTATCTATCTATCTATCTATCTATCTATCTATCTATCTATCTATCTATCTATCTATCTATATGTCTCTATCTCTATCTATCTATCTAGTGACTCTCAGGGCGGCGCGGCCCCCTTTTATACCCTTCCTGGACGATGAAGATGTTCCTGCATATGAAGATGTTCCTACACAGCAGCCATTGAGGATGTTCCTACACAGCAGCCAATGAAAATGTTCCTACACAGCAGCCAGATTGTGACATCACAGAGCATCCCTGTGATGTCACAATCTGGCTGCTGTGTAAGAACATTTTCATTGGCTGCTGTGTAGGAACATCCTCAATGGCTGATATGTAGGAACATCTTCATTGGCTGCTGTGTAGGAACAGTCTCATTGGCTGCTGTGTCTATCTATCTATCTATCTATCTATCTATCTATCTATCTATCTATCTATCTATCTATCTATCTAATGTCTCTATCTCTATCTATCTATCTAGTGACTCTCAGGGCGGCGCGGCCCCCTTTTATACCCTTCCTGGACGATGAAGATGTTCCTGCATATGAAGATGTTCCTACACAGCAGCCATTGAGGATGTTCCTACACAGCAGCCAATGAAAATGTTCCTACACAGCAGCCAGATTGTGACATCACAGAGCATCCCTGTGATGTCACAATCTGGCTGCTGTGAAAGAACATTTTCATTGGCTGCTGTGTAGGAACATCCTCAATGGCTGATATGTAGGAACATCTTCATTGGCTGCTGTGTAGGAACAGTCTCATTGGCTGCTGTGTCTATCTATCTATCTATCTATCTATCTATCTATCTATCTATCTATCTATCTATCTATCTATCTATCTATCTATCTATATGTCTCTATCTCTATCTATCTATCTAGTGACTCTCAGGGCGGCGCGGCCCCCTTTTATACCCTTCCTGGACGATGAAGATGTTCCTGCACATGAAGATGTTCCTACACAGCAGCCATTGAGGATGTTCCTACACAGCAGCCAATGAAAATGTTCCTACACAGCAGCCAGATTGTGACATCACAGAGCATCCCTGTGATGTCACAATCTGGCTGCTGTGTAAGAACATTTTCATTGGCTGCTGTGTAGGAACATCCTCAATGGCTGCTGTGTAGGAACATCTTCATTGGCTGCTGTGTAGGAACAGTCTCATTGGCTGCTGTGTCTTTCAATCTATCTATCTATCTATCTATCTATCTATCTATCTATCTATCTATCTATCTATCTATCTATCTATCTATCTATCTATCTATCTATCTATCTATCTATCTATCTATCTATCTATCTATCTATATGTCTCTATCTCTATCTATCTATCTAGTGACTCTCAGGGCGGCGCGGCCCCCTTTTATACCCTTCCTGGACGATGAAGATGTTCCTGCATATGAAGATGTTCCTACACAGCAGCCATTGAGGATGTTCCTACACAGCAGCCAATGAAAATGTTCCTACACAGCAGCCAGATTGTGACATCACAGAGCATCCCTGTGATGTCACAATCTGGCTGCTGTGTAAGAACATTTTCATTGGCTGCTGTGTAGGAACATCCTCAATGGCTGATATGTAGGAACATCTTCATTGGCTGCTGTGTAGGAACAGTCTCATTGGCTGCTGTGTCTATCTATCTATCTATCTATCTATCTATCTATCTATCTATCTATCTATCTATCTATCTATCTATCTATCTATCTATCTATCTATCTATCTATCTATCTATCTATCTATCTATATGTCTCTATCTCTATCTATCTATCTAGTGACTCTCAGGGCGGCGCGGCCCCCTTTTATACCCTTCCTGGACGATGAAGATGTTCCTGCACATGAAGATGTTCCTACACAGCAGCCATTGAGGATGTTCCTACACAGCAGCCAATGAAAATGTTCCTACACAGCAGCCAGATTGTGACATCACAGAGCATCCCTGTGATGTCACAATCTGGCTGCTGTGTAAGAACATTTTCATTGGCTGCTGTGTAGGAACATCCTCAATGGCTGCTGTGTAGGAACATCTTCATTGGCTGCTGTGTAGGAACAGTCTCATTGGCTGCTGTGTCTATCAATCTATCTATCTATCTATCTATCTATCTATCTATCTATCTATCTATCTATCTATCTATCTATCTATCTATCTATCTATCTATCTATCTATCTATCTATCTATATGTCTCTATCTCTATCTATCTATCTAGTGACTCTCAGGGCGGCGCGGCCCCCTTTTATACCCTTCCTGGACGATGAAGATGTTCCTGCATATGAAGATGTTCCTACACAGCAGCCATTGAGGATGTTCCTACACAGCAGCGATTGAGGATGTTCCTACACAGCAGCCAATGAAAATGTTCCTACACAGCAGCCAGATTGTGACATCACAGAGCATCCCTGTGATGTCACAATCTGGCTGCTGTGTAAGAACATTTTCATTGGCTGCTGTGTAGGAACATCCTCAATGGCTGATATGTAGGAACATCTTCATTGGCTGCTGTGTAGGAACAGTCTCATTGGCTGCTGTGTCTATCTATCTATCTATCTATCTATCTATCTATCTATCTATCTATCTATCTATCTATCTATCTATCTATCTATCTATCTATCTATCTATCTATCTATCTATCTATCTATCTATCTATCTATCTATCTATATGTCTCTATCTCTATCTATCTATCTAGTGACTCTCAGGGCGGCGCGGCCCCCTTTTATACCCTTCCTGGACGATGAAGATGTTCCTGCACATGAAGATGTTCCTACACAGCAGCCATTGAGGATGTTCCTACACAGCAGCCAATGAAAATGTTCCTACACAGCAGCCAGATTGTGACATCACAGAGCATCCCTGTGATGTCACAATCTGGCTGCTGTGTAAGAACATTTTCATTGGCTGCTGTGTAGGAACATCCTCAATGGCTGCTGTGTAAGAACATCTTCATTGGCTGCTGTGTAGGAACAGTCTCATTGGCTGCTGTGTCTATCAATCTATCTATCTATCTATCTATCTATCTATCTATCTATCTATCTATCTATCTATCTATCTATCTATCTATCTATCTATCTATCTATCTATCTATATGTCTCTATCTCTATCTATCTATCTAGTGACTCTCAGGGCGGCGCGGCCCCCTTTTATACCCTTCCTGGACGATGAAGATGTTCCTGCATATGAAGATGTTCCTACACAGCAGCCATTGAGGATGTTCCTACACAGCAGCCAATGAAAATGTTCCTACACAGCAGCCAGATTGTGACATCACAGAGCATCCCTGTGATGTCACAATCTGGCTGCTGTGTAAGAACATTTTCATTGGCTGCTGTGTAGGAACATCCTCAATGGCTGATATGTAGGAACATCTTCATTGGCTGCTGTGTAGGAACAGTCTCATTGGCTGCTGTGTCTATCTATCTATCTATCTATCTATCTATCTATCTATCTATCTATCTATCTATCTATCTATCTATCTATCTATCTATCTATCTATCTATCTATCTATATGTCTCTATCTCTATCTATCTATCTAGTGACTCTCAGGGCGGCGCGGCCCCCTTTTATACCCTTCCTGGACGATGAAGATGTTCCTGCATATGAAGATGTTCCTACACAGCAGCCATTGAGGATGTTCCTACACAGCAGCCAATGAAAATGTTCCTACACAGCAGCCAGATTGTGACATCACAGAGCATCCCTGTGATGTCACAATCTGGCTGCTGTGTAAGAACATTTTCATTGGCTGCTGTGTAGGAACATCCTCAATGGCTGATATGTAGGAACATCTTCATTGGCTGCTGTGTAGGAACAGTCTCATTGGCTGCTGTGTCTATCTATCTATCTATCTATCTATCTATCTATCTATCTATCTATCTATCTATCTATCTATCTATCTATCTATCTATCTATCTATCTATATGTCTCTATCTCTATCTATCTATCTAGTGACTCTCAGGGCGGCGCGGCCCCCTTTTATACCCTTCCTGGACGATGAAGATGTTCCTGCACATGAAGATGTTCCTACACAGCAGCCATTGAGGATGTTCCTACACAGCAGCCAATGAAAATGTTCCTACACAGCAGCCAGATTGTGACATCACAGAGCATCCCTGTGATGTCACAATCTGGCTGCTGTGTAAGAACATTTTCATTGGCTGCTGTGTAGGAACATCCTCAATGGCTGCTGTGTAGGAACATCTTCATTGGCTGCTGTGTAGGAACAGTCTCATTGGCTGCTGTGTCTATCAATCTATCTATCTATCTATCTATCTATCTATCTATCTATCTATCTATCTATCTATCTATCTATCTATCTATCTATCTATCTATCTATCTATATGTCTCTATCTCTATCTATCTATCTAGTGACTCTCAGGGCGGCGCGGCCCCCTTTTATACCCTTCCTGGACGATGAAGATGTTCCTGCATATGAAGATGTTCCTACACAGCAGCCATTGAGGATGTTCCTACACAGCAGCCAATGAAAATGTTCCTACACAGCAGCCAGATTGTGACATCACAGAGCATCCCTGTGATGTCACAATCTGGCTGCTGTGTAAGAACATTTTCATTGGCTGCTGTGTAGGAACATCCTCAATGGCTGATATGTAGGAACATCTTCATTGGCTGCTGTGTAGGAACAGTCTCATTGGCTGCTGTGTCTATCTATCTATCTATCTATCTATCTATCTATCTATCTATCTATCTATCTATCTATCTATCTATCTATATGTCTCTATCTCTATCTATCTATCTAGTGACTCTCAGGGCGGCGCGGCCCCCTTTTATACCCTTCCTGGACGATGAAGATGTTCCTGCACATGAAGATGTTCCTACACAGCAGCCATTGAGGATGTTCCTACACAGCAGCCAATGAAAATGTTCCTACACAGCAGCCAGATTGTGACATCACAGAGCATCCCTGTGATGTCACAATCTGGCTGCTGTGTAAGAACATTTTCATTGGCTGCTGTGTAGGAACATCCTCAATGGCTGCTGTGTAAGAACATCTTCATTGGCTGCTGTGTAGGAACAGTCTCATTGGCTGCTGTGTCTATCAATCTATCTATCTATCTATCTATCTATCTATCTATCTATCTATCTATCTATCTATCTATCTATCTATCTAATGTCTCTATCTCTATCTATCTATCTAGTGACTCTCAGGGCGGCGCGGCCCCCTTTTATACCCTTCCTGGACGATGAAGATGTTCCTGCATATGAAGATGTTCCTACACAGCAGCCATTGAGGATGTTCCTACACAGCAGCCAATGAAAATGTTCCTACACAGCAGCCAGATTGTGACATCACAGAGCATCCCTGTGATGTCACAATCTGGCTGCTGTGAAAGAACATTTTCATTGGCTGCTGTGTAGGAACATCCTCAATGGCTGATATGTAGGAACATCTTCATTGGCTGCTGTGTAGGAACAGTCTCATTGGCTGCTGTGTCTATCTATCTATCTATCTATCTATCTATCTATCTATCTATCTATCTATCTATCTATCTATCTATCTATCTATCTATCTATCTATCTATCTATCTATCTATCTATCTATCTATCTATATGTCTCTATCTCTATCTATCTATCTAGTGACTCTCAGGGCGGCGCGGCCCCCTTTTATACCCTTCCTGGACGATGAAGATGTTCCTGCACATGAAGATGTTCCTACACAGCAGCCATTGAGGATGTTCCTACACAGCAGCCAATGAAAATGTTCCTACACAGCAGCCAGATTGTGACATCACAGAGCATCCCTGTGATGTCACAATCTGGCTGCTGTGTAAGAACATTTTCATTGGCTGCTGTGTAGGAACATCCTCAATGGCTGCTGTGTAGGAACATCTTCATTGGCTGCTGTGTAGGAACAGTCTCATTGGCTGCTGTGTCTTTCAATCTATCTATCTATCTATCTATC
>NW_028176694.1:627500-675000 GCF_949987555.1 Borostomias antarcticus
GGCTGCTGTGTCTATCAATCTATCTATCTATCTATCTATCTATCTATCTATCTATCTATCTATCTATCTATCTATCTATCTATCTATCTATATGTCTCTATCTCTATCTATCTATCTAGTGACTCTCAGGGCGGCGCGGCCCCCTTTTATACCCTTCCTGGACGATGAAGATGTTCCTGCATATGAAGATGTTCCTACACAGCAGCCATTGAGGATGTTCCTACACAGCAGCCAATGAAAATGTTCCTACACAGCAGCCAGATTGTGACATCACAGAGCATCCCTGTGATGTCACAATCTGGCTGCTGTGTAAGAACATTTTCATTGGCTGCTGTGTAGGAACATCCTCAATGGCTGATATGTAGGAACATCTTCATTGGCTGCTGTGTAGGAACAGTCTCATTGGCTGCTGTGTCTATCAATCTATCTATCTATCTATCTATCTATCTATCTATCTATCTATCTATCTATCTATATGTCTCTATCTCTATCTATCTATCTAGTGACTCTCAGGGCGGCGCGGCCCCCTTTTATACCCTTCCTGGACGATGAAGATGTTCCTGCATATGAAGATGTTCCTACACAGCAGCCATTGAGGATGTTCCTACACAGCAGCCAATGAAAATGTTCCTACACAGCAGCCAGATTGTGACATCACAGAGCATCCCTGTGATGTCACAATCTGGCTGCTGTGTAAGAACATTTTCATTGGCTGCTGTGTAGGAACATCCTCAATGGCTGCTGTGTAAGAACATCTTCATTGGCTGCTGTGTAGGAACAGTCTCATTGGCTGCTGTGTCTATCAATCTATCTATCTATCTATCTATCTATCTATCTATCTATCTATCTATCTATCTATCTATCTATCTATCTATCTATCTATCTATCTATCTATCTATCTATCTATATGTCTCTATCTCTATCTATCTATCTAGTGACTCTCAGGGCGGCGCGGCCCCCTTTTATACCCTTCCTGGACGATGAAGATGTTCCTGCATATGAAGATGTTCCTACACAGCAGCCATTGAGGATGTTCCTACACAGCAGCCAATGAAAATGTTCCTACACAGCAGCCAGATTGTGACATCACAGAGCATCCCTGTGATGTCACAATCTGGCTGCTGTGTAAGAACATTTTCATTGGCTGCTGTGTAGGAACATCCTCAATGGCTGATATGTAGGAACATCTTCATTGGCTGCTGTGTAGGAACAGTCTCATTGGCTGCTGTGTCTATCAATCTATCTATCTATCTATCTATCTATCTATCTATCTATCTATCTATCTATCTATCTATCTATCTATCTATCTATCTATCTATCTATCTATCTATCTATCTATATGTCTCTATCTCTATCTATCTATCTAGTGACTCTCAGGGCGGCGCGGCCCCCTTTTATACCCTTCCTGGACGATGAAGATGTTCCTGCATATGAAGATGTTCCTACACAGCAGCCATTGAGGATGTTCCTACACAGCAGCCAATGAAAATGTTCCTACACAGCAGCCAGATTGTGACATCACAGAGCATCCCTGTGATGTCACAATCTGGCTGCTGTGTAAGAACATTTTCATTGGCTGCTGTGTAGGAACATCCTCAATGGCTGCTGTGTAAGAACATCTTCATTGGCTGCTGTGTAGGAACAGTCTCATTGGCTGCTGTGTCTATCAATCTATCTATCTATCTATCTATCTATCTATCTATCTATCTATCTATCTATCTATCTATCTATCTATCTATCTATCTATATGTCTCTATCTCTATCTATCTATCTAGTGACTCTCAGGGCGGCGCGGCCCCCTTTTATACCCTTCCTGGACGATGAAGATGTTCCTGCATATGAAGATGTTCCTACACAGCAGCCATTGAGGATGTTCCTACACAGCAGCCAATGAAAATGTTCCTACACAGCAGCCAGATTGTGACATCACAGAGCATCCCTGTGATGTCACAATCTGGCTGCTGTGTAAGAACATTTTCATTGGCTGCTGTGTAGGAACATCCTCAATGGCTGATATGTAGGAACATCTTCATTGGCTGCTGTGTAGGAACAGTCTCATTGGCTGCTGTGTCTATCTATCTATCTATCTATCTATCTATCTATCTATCTATCTATCTATCTATCTATCTATCTATATGTCTCTATCTCTATCTATCTATCTAGTGACTCTCAGGGCGGCGCGGCCCCCTTTTATACCCTTCCTGGACGATGAAGATGTTCCTGCACATGAAGATGTTCCTACACAGCAGCCATTGAGGATGTTCCTACACAGCAGCCAATGAAAATGTTCCTACACAGCAGCCAGATTGTGACATCACAGAGCATCCCTGTGATGTCACAATCTGGCTGCTGTGTAAGAACATTTTCATTGGCTGCTGTGTAGGAACATCCTCAATGGCTGCTGTGTAGGAACAGTCTCATTGGCTGCTGTGTCTATCTATCTATCTATCTATCTATCTATCTATCTATCTATCTATCTATCTATCTATCTATCTATCCATCTATCTATCTATCTATCTATCTATCTATCTATCTATCTATCTATCTATCTATCTATCTATCTATCTATCTATCTATCTATATGTCTCTATCTCTATCTATCTATCTAGTGACTCTCAGGGCGGCGCGGCCCCCTTTTATACCCTTCCTGGACGATGAAGATGTTCCTGCACATGAAGATGTTCCTACACAGCAGCCATTGAGGATGTTCCTACACAGCAGCCAATGAAAATGTTCCTACACAGCAGCCAGATTGTGACATCACAGAGCATCCCTGTGATGTCACAATCTGGCTGCTGTGTAAGAACATTTTCATTGGCTGCTGTGTAGGAACATCCTCAATGGCTGCTGTGTAAGAACATCTTCATTGGCTGCTGTGTAGGAACAGTCTCATTGGCTGCTGTGTCTATCAATCTATCTATCTATCTATCTATCTATCTATCTATCTATCTATCTATCTATCTATCTATCTATCTATCTATCTATCTATCTATCTATCTATCTATCTATCTATCTCTATCTATCTATCTAGTGACTCTCAGGGCGGCGCGGCCCCCTTTGATACCCTTCCTGGACGATGAAGATGTTCCTGCATATGAAGATGTTCCTACACAGCAGCCATTGAGGATGTTCCTACACAGCAGCCAATGAAAATGTTCCTACACAGCAGCCAGATTGTGACATCACAGAGCATCCCTGTGATGTCACAATCTGGCTGCTGTGTAAGAACATTTTCATTGGCTGCTGTGTAGGAACATCCTCAATGGCTGATATGTAGGAACATCTTCATTGGCTGCTGTGTAGGAACAGTCTCATTGGCTGCTGTGTCTATCAATCTATCTATCTATCTATCTATCTATCTATCTATCTATCTATCTATCTATCTATCTATCTATCTATCTATATGTCTCTATCTCTATCTATCTATCTAGTGACTCTCAGGGCGGCGCGGCCCCCTTTTATACCCTTCCTGGACGATGAAGATGTTCCTGCATATGAAGATGTTCCTACACAGCAGCCATTGAGGATGTTCCTACACAGCAGCCAATGAAAATGTTCCTACACAGCAGCCAGATTGTGACATCACAGAGCATCCCTGTGATGTCACAATCTGGCTGCTGTGTAAGAACATTTTCATTGGCTGCTGTGTAGGAACATCCTCAATGGCTGCTGTGTAAGAACATCTTCATTGGCTGCTGTGTAGGAACAGTCTCATTGGCTGCTGTGTCTATCAATCTATCTATCTATCTATCTATCTATCTATCTATCTATCTATCTATCTATCTATCTATCTATCTATCTATCTATCTATCTATCTATCTATCTATCTATATGTCTCTATCTCTATCTATCTATCTAGTGACTCTCAGGGCGGCGCGGCCCCCTTTTATACCCTTCCTGGACGATGAAGATGTTCCTGCATATGAAGATGTTCCTACACAGCAGCCATTGAGGATGTTCCTACACAGCAGCCAATGAAAATGTTCCTACACAGCAGCCAGATTGTGACATCACAGAGCATCCCTGTGATGTCACAATCTGGCTGCTGTGTAAGAACATTTTCATTGGCTGCTGTGTAGGAACATCCTCAATGGCTGATATGTAGGAACATCTTCATTGGCTGCTGTGTAGGAACAGTCTCATTGGCTGCTGTGTCTATCTATCTATCTATCTATCTATCTATCTATCTATCTATCTATCTATCTATCTATCTATCTATCTATCTATCTATCTATCTATCTATATGTCTCTATCTCTATCTATCTATCTATCTAGTGACTCTCAGGGCGGCGCGGCCCCCTTTTATACCCTTCCTGGACGATGAAGATGTTCCTGCACATGAAGATGTTCCTACACAGCAGCCATTGAGGATGTTCCTACACAGCAGCCAATGAAAATGTTCCTACACAGCAGCCAGATTGTGACATCACAGAGCATCCCTGTGATGTCACAATCTGGCTGCTGTGTAAGAACATTTTCATTGGCTGCTGTGTAGGAACATCCTCAATGGCTGCTGTGTAGGAACATCTTCATTGGCTGCTGTGTAGGAACAGTCTCATTGGCTGCTGTGTCTATCAATCTATCTATCTATCTATCTATCTATCTATCTATCTATCTATCTATCTATCTATCTATCTATCTATCTATCTATCTATCTATCTATCTATCTATCTATCTATCTATCTATCTATCTATCTATATGTCTCTATCTCTATCTATCTATCTAGTGACTCTCAGGGCGGCGCGGCCCCCTTTTATACCCTTCCTGGACGATGAAGATGTTCCTGCATATGAAGATGTTCCTACACAGCAGCCATTGAGGATGTTCCTACACAGCAGCCAATGAAAATGTTCCTACACAGAAGCCAGATTGTGACATCACAGAGCATCCCTGTGATGTCACAATCTGGCTGCTGTGTAAGAACATTTTCATTGGCTGCTGTGTAGGAACATCCTCAATGGCTGATATGTAGGAACATCTTCATTGGCTGCTGTGTAGGCACAGTCTCATTGGCTGCTGTGTCTATCTATCTATCTATCTATCTATCTATCTATCTATCTATCTATCTATCTATCTATCTATCTATCTATCTATCTATCTATCTATATGTCTCTATCTCTATCTATCTATCTAGTGACTCTCAGGGCGGCGCGGCCCCCTTTTATACCCTTCCTGGACGATGAAGATGTTCCTGCACATGAAGATGTTCCTACACAGCAGCCATTGAGGATGTTCCTACACAGCAGCCAATGAAAATGTTCCTACACAGCAGCCAGATTGTGACATCACAGAGCATCCCTGTGATGTCACAATCTGGCTGCTGTGTAAGAACATTTTCATTGGCTGCTGTGTAGGAACATCCTCAATGGCTGCTATGTAGGAACATCTTCATTGGCTGCTGTGTAGGAACAGTCTCATTGGCTGCTGTGTCTATCTATCTATCTATCTATCTATCTATCTATCTATCTATCTATCTATCTATCTATCTATCTATATGTCTCTATCTCTATCTATCTATCTAGTGACTCTCAGGGCGGCGCGGCCCCCTTTTATACCCTTCCTGGACGATGAAGATGTTCCTGCACATGAAGATGTTCCTACACAGCAGCCATTGAGGATGTTCCTACACAGCAGCCAATGAAAATGTTCCTACACAGCAGCCAGATTGTGACATCACAGAGCATCCCTGTGATGTCACAATCTGGCTGCTGTGTAGGAACATTTTCATTGGCTGCTGTGTAGGAACATCCTCAATGGCTGCTGTGTAGGAATATCTTCATTGGCTGCTGTGTAGGAACAGTCTCATTGGCTGCTGTGTCTATCTATCTATCTATCTATCTATCTATCTATCTATCTATCTATCTATCTATCTATCTATCTATCTATCTATCTATCTATCTATCTATCTATATGTCTCTATCTCTATCTATCTATCTAGTGACTCTCAGGGCGGCGCGGCCCCCTTTTATACCCTTCCTGGACGATGAAGATGTTCCTGCACATGAAGATGTTCCTACACAGCAGCCATTGAGGATGTTCCTACACAGCAGCCAATGAAAATGTTCCTACACAGCAGCCAGATTGTGACATCACAGAGCATCCCTGTGATGTCACAATCTGGCTGCTGTGAAAGAACATTTTCATTGGCTGCTGTGTAGGAACATCCTCAATGGCTGCTGTGTAGGAACATCTTCATTGGCTGCTGTGTAGGAACAGTCTCATTGGCTGCTGTGTCTATCTATCTATCTATCTATCTATCTATCTATCTATCTATCTATCTATCTATCTATCTATCTATCTATCTATCTATCTATCTATATGTCTCTATCTCTATCTATCTATCTAGTGACTCTCAGGGCGGCGCGGCCCCCTTTTATACCCTTCCTGGACGATGAAGATGTTCCTGCACATGAAGATGTTCCTACACAGCAGCCATTGAGGATGTTCCTACACAGCAGCCAATGAAAATGTTCCTACACAGCAGCCAGATTGTGACATCACAGAGCATCCCTGTGATGTCACAATCTGGCTGCTGTGTAAGAACATTTTCATTGGCTGCTGTGTAGGAACATCCTCAATGGCTGATATGTAGGAACATCTTCATTGGCTGCTGTGTAGGAACAGTCTCATTGGCTGCTGTGTCTATCTATCTATCTATCTATCTATCTATCTATCTATCTATCTATCTATCTATCTATCTATCTATCTATCTATCTATCTATCTATCTATCTATATGTCTCTATCTATCTATCTAGTGACTCTCAGGGCGGCGCGGCCCCCTTTTATACCCTTCCTGGACGATGAAGATGTTCCTGCACATGAAGATGTTCCTACACAGCAGCCATTGAGGATGTTCCTACACAGCAGCCAATGAAAATGTTCCTACACAGCAGCCAGATTGTGACATCACAGAGCATCCCTGTGATGTCACAATCTGGCTGCTGTGTAAGAACATTTTCATTGGCTGCTGTGTAGGAACATCCTCAATGGCTGCTGTGTTGGAACATCTTCATTGGCTGCTGTGTAGGAACAGTCTCATTGGCTGCTGTGTCTATCTATCTATCTATCTATCTATCTATCTATCTATCTATCTATCTATCTATCTATCTATCTATCTATCTATCTATCTATCTATCTATCTATCTATCTATCTATCTATCTATCTATATGTCTCTATCTCTATCTATCTATCTAGTGACTCTCAGGGCGGCGCGGCCCCCTTTTATACCCTTCCTGGACGATGAAGATGTTCCTGCACATGAAGATGTTCCTACACAGCAGCCATTGAGGATGTTCCTACACAGCAGCCAATGAAAATGTTCCTACACAGCAGCCAGATTGTGACATCACAGAGCATCCCTGTGATGTCACAATCTGGCTGCTGTGTAAGAACATTTTCATTGGCTGCTGTGTAGGAACATCCTCAATGGCTGCTGTGTAAGAACATCTTCATTGGCTGCTGTGTAGGAACAGTCTCATTGGCTGCTGTGTCTATCAATCTATCTATCTATCTATCTATCTATCTATCTATCTATCTATCTATCTATCTATCTATATGTCTCTATCTCTATCTATCTATCTAGTGACTCTCAGGGCGGCGCGGCCCCCTTTTATACCCTTCCTGGACGATGAAGATGTTCCTGCACATGAAGATGTTCCTACACAGCAGCCATTGAGGATGTTCCTACACAGCAGCCAATGAAAATGTTCCTACACAGCAGCCAGATTGTGACATCACAGAGCATCCCTGTGATGTCACAATCTGGCTGCTGTGTAAGAACATTTTCATTGGCTGCTCTGTAGGAACATCCTCAATGGCTGCTGTGTAGGAACATCTTCATTGGCTGCTGTGTAGGAACAGTCTCATTGGCTGTTGTGTCTATCAATCTATCTATCTATCTATCTATCTATCTATCTATCTATCTATCTATCTATCTATCTATCTATCTATCTATCTATCTATCTATCTATCTATCTATCTATATGTCTCTATCTCTATCTATCTATCTAGTGACTCTCAGGGCGGCGCGGCCCCCTTTTATACCCTTCCTGGACGATGAAGATGTTCCTGCACATGAAGATGTTCCTACACAGCAGCCATTGAGGATGTTCCTACACAGCAGCCAATGAAAATGTTCCTACACAGCAGCCAGATTGTGACATCACAGAGCATCCCTGTGATGTCACAATCTGGCTGCTGTGTAAGAACATTTTCATTGGCTGCTGTGTAGGAACATCCTCAATGGCTGCTATGTAGGAACATCTTCATTGGCTGCTGTGTAGGAACAGTCTCATTGGCTGCTGTGTCTATCTATCTATCTATCTATCTATCTATCTATCTATCTATCTATCTATCTATCTATCTATCTATCTATCTATCTATCTATCTATCTATCTATCTATCTATCTATCTATCTATCTATCTATCTATATGTCTCTATCTCTATCTATCTATCTAGTGACTCTCAGGGCGGCGCGGCCCCCTTTTATACCCTTCCTGGACGATGAAGATGTTCCTGCACATGAAGATGTTCCTACACAGCAGCCATTGAGGATGTTCCTACACAGCAGCCAATGAAAATGTTCCTACACAGCAGCCAGATTGTGACATCACAGAGCATCCCTGTGATGTCACAATCTGGCTGCTGTGTAGGAACATTTTCATTGGCTGCTGTGTAGGAACATCCTCAATGGCTGCTGTGTAGGAATATCTTCATTGGCTGCTGTGTAGGAACAGTCTCATTGGCTGCTGTGTCTATCTATCTATCTATCTATCTATCTATCTATCTATCTATCTATCTATCTATCTATCTATCTATCTATCTATCTATCTATCTATCTATCTATCTATCTATCTATCTATCTATATGTCTCTATCTCTATCTATCTATCTAGTGACTCTCAGGGCGGCGCGGCCCCCTTTTATACCCTTCCTGGACGATGAAGATGTTCCTGCACATGAAGATGTTCCTACACAGCAGCCATTGAGGATGTTCCTACACAGCAGCCAATGAAAATGTTCCTACACAGCAGCCAGATTGTGACATCACAGAGCATCCCTGTGATGTCACAATCTGGCTGCTGTGAAAGAACATTTTCATTGGCTGCTGTGTAGGAACATCCTCAATGGCTGCTGTGTAGGAACATCTTCATTGGCTGCTGTGTAGGAACAGTCTCATTGGCTGCTGTGTCTATCTATCTATCTATCTATCTATCTATCTATCTATCTATCTATCTATCTATCTATCTATATGTCTCTATCTCTATCTATCTATCTAGTGACTCTCAGGGCGGCGCGGCCCCCTTTTATACCCTTCCTGGACGATGAAGATGTTCCTGCACATGAAGATGTTCCTACACAGCAGCCATTGAGGATGTTCCTACACAGCAGCCAATGAAAATGTTCCTACACAGCAGCCAGATTGTGACATCACAGAGCATCCCTGTGATGTCACAATCTGGCTGCTGTGTAAGAACATTTTCATTGGCTGCTGTGTAGGAACATCCTCAATGGCTGATATGTAGGAACATCTTCATTGGCTGCTGTGTAGGAACAGTCTCATTGGCTGCTGTGTCTATCTATCTATCTATCTATCTATCTATCTATCTATCTATCTATCTATCTATCTATCTATCTATCTATCTATCTATCTATCTATATGTCTCTATCTCTATCTATCTATCTAGTGACTCTCAGGGCGGCGCGGCCCCCTTTTATACCCTTCCTGGACGATGAAGATGTTCCTGCACATGAAGATGTTCCTACACAGCAGCCATTGAGGATGTTCCTACACAGCAGCCAATGAAAATGTTCCTACACAGCAGCCAGATTGTGACATCACAGAGCATCCCTGTGATGTCACAATCTGGCTGCTGTGTAAGAACATTTTCATTGGCTGCTGTGTAGGAACATCCTCAATGGCTGCTGTGTTGGAACATCTTCATTGGCTGCTGTGTAGGAACAGTCTCATTGGCTGCTGTGTCTATCTATCTATCTATCTATCTATCTATCTATCTATCTATCTATCTATCTATCTATCTATCTATCTATCTATCTATCTATCTATCTATCTATCTATCTATCTATCTATCTATCTATCTATCTATCTATCTATATGTCTCTATCTCTATCTATCTATCTAGTGACTCTCAGGGCGGCGCGGCCCCCTTTTATACCCTTCCTGGACGATGAAGATGTTCCTGCACATGAAGATGTTCCTACACAGCAGCCATTGAGGATGTTCCTACACAGCAGCCAATGAAAATGTTCCTACACAGCAGCCAGATTGTGACATCACAGAGCATCCCTGTGATGTCACAATCTGGCTGCTGTGTAAGAACATTTTCATTGGCTGCTGTGTAGGAACATCCTCAATGGCTGCTGTGTAAGAACATCTTCATTGGCTGCTGTGTAGGAACAGTCTCATTGGCTGCTGTGTCTATCAATCTATCTATCTATCTATCTATCTATCTATCTATCTATCTATCTATCTATCTATCTATCTATCTATCTATCTATCTATCTATCTATATGTCTCTATCTCTATCTATCTATCTAGTGACTCTCAGGGCGGCGCGGCCCCCTTTTATACCCTTCCTGGACGATGAAGATGTTCCTGCACATGAAGATGTTCCTACACAGCAGCCATTGAGGATGTTCCTACACAGCAGCCAATGAAAATGTTCCTACACAGCAGCCAGATTGTGACATCACAGAGCATCCCTGTGATGTCACAATCTGGCTGCTGTGTAAGAACATTTTCATTGGCTGCTCTGTAGGAACATCCTCAATGGCTGCTGTGTAGGAACATCTTCATTGGCTGCTGTGTAGGAACAGTCTCATTGGCTGTTGTGTCTATCAATCTATCTATCTATCTATCTATCTATCTATCTATCTATCTATCTATCTATCTATCTATCTATCTATCTATCTATCTATCTATCTATCTATCTATCTATCTATCTATCTATCTATCTATCTATATGTCTCTATCTCTATCTATCTATCTAGTGACTCTCAGGGCGGCGCGGCCCCCTTTTATACCCTTCCTGGACGATGAAGATGTTCCTGCACATGAAGATGTTCCTACACAGCAGCCATTGAGGATGTTCCTACACAGCAGCCAATGAAAATGTTCCTACACAGCAGCCAGATTGTGACATCACAGAGCATCCCTGTGATGTCACAATCTGGCTGCTGTGTAAGAACATTTTCATTGGCTGCTGTGTAGGAACATCCTCAATGGCTGCTATGTAGGAACATCTTCATTGGCTGCTGTGTAGGAACAGTCTCATTGGCTGCTGTGTCTATCTATCTATCTATCTATCTATCTATCTATCTATCTATCTATCTATCTATCTATCTATCTATCTATCTATCTATCTATCTATCTATCTATCTATCTATATGTCTCTATCTCTATCTATCTATCTAGTGACTCTCAGGGCGGCGCGGCCCCCTTTTATACCCTTCCTGGACGATGAAGATGTTCCTGCACATGAAGATGTTCCTACACAGCAGCCATTGAGGATGTTCCTACACAGCAGCCAATGAAAATGTTCCTACACAGCAGCCAGATTGTGACATCACAGAGCATCCCTGTGATGTCACAATCTGGCTGCTGTGTAGGAACATTTTCATTGGCTGCTGTGTAGGAACATCCTCAATGGCTGCTGTGTAGGAATATCTTCATTGGCTGCTGTGTAGGAACAGTCTCATTGGCTGCTGTGTCTATCTATCTATCTATCTATCTATCTATCTATCTATCTATCTATCTATCTATCTATCTATCTATCTATCTATCTATCTATCTATCTATCTATCTATCTATATGTCTCTATCTCTATCTATCTATCTAGTGACTCTCAGGGCGGCGCGGCCCCCTTTTATACCCTTCCTGGACGATGAAGATGTTCCTGCACATGAAGATGTTCCTACACAGCAGCCATTGAGGATGTTCCTACACAGCAGCCAATGAAAATGTTCCTACACAGCAGCCAGATTGTGACATCACAGAGCATCCCTGTGATGTCACAATCTGGCTGCTGTGAAAGAACATTTTCATTGGCTGCTGTGTAGGAACATCCTCAATGGCTGCTGTGTAGGAACATCTTCATTGGCTGCTGTGTAGGAACAGTCTCATTGGCTGCTGTGTCTATCTATCTATCTATCTATCTATCTATCTATCTATATGTCTCTATCTCTATCTATCTATCTAGTGACTCTCAGGGCGGCGCGGCCCCCTTTTATACCCTTCCTGGACGATGAAGATGTTCCTGCACATGAAGATGTTCCTACACAGCAGCCATTGAGGATGTTCCTACACAGCAGCCAATGAAAATGTTCCTACACAGCAGCCAGATTGTGACATCACAGAGCATCCCTGTGATGTCACAATCTGGCTGCTGTGTAAGAACATTTTCATTGGCTGCTGTGTAGGAACATCCTCAATGGCTGATATGTAGGAACATCTTCATTGGCTGCTGTGTAGGAACAGTCTCATTGGCTGCTGTGTCTATCTATCTATCTATCTATCTATCTATCTATCTATCTATCTATCTATCTATCTATCTATCTATCTATCTATCTATATGTCTCTATCTCTATCTATCTATCTAGTGACTCTCAGGGCGGCGCGGCCCCCTTTTATACCCTTCCTGGACGATGAAGATGTTCCTGCACATGAAGATGTTCCTACACAGCAGCCATTGAGGATGTTCCTACACAGCAGCCAATGAAAATGTTCCTACACAGCAGCCAGATTGTGACATCACAGAGCATCCCTGTGATGTCACAATCTGGCTGCTGTGTAAGAACATTTTCATTGGCTGCTGTGTAGGAACATCCTCAATGGCTGATATGTAGGAACATCTTCATTGGCTGCTGTGTAGGAACAGTCTCATTGGCTGCTGTGTCTATCTATCTATCTATCTATCTATCTATCTATCTATCTATCTATCTATCTATCTATCTATCTATCTATCTATCTATCTATATGTCTCTATCTCTATCTATCTATCTAGTGACTCTCAGGGCGGCGCGGCCCCCTTTTATACCCTTCCTGGACGATGAAGATGTTCCTGCACATGAAGATGTTCCTACACAGCAGCCATTGAGGATGTTCCTACACAGCAGCCAATGAAAATGTTCCTACACAGCAGCCAGATTGTGACATCACAGAGCATCCCTGTGATGTCACAATCTGGCTGCTGTGTAAGAACATTTTCATTGGCTGCTGTGTAGGAACATCCTCAATGGCTGCTGTGTTGGAACATCTTCATTGGCTGCTGTGTAGGAACAGTCTCATTGGCTGCTGTGTCTATCTATCTATCTATATATCTATCTATCTATCTATCTATCTATCTATCTATCTATCTATCTATCTATCTATCTATCTATCTATCTATCTATCTATCTATATGTCTCTATCTCTATCTATCTATCTAGTGACTCTCAGGGCGGCGCGGCCCCCTTTTATACCCTTCCTGGACGATGAAGATGTTCCTGCACATGAAGATGTTCCTACACAGCAGCCATTGAGGATGTTCCTACACAGCAGCCAATGAAAATGTTCCTACACAGCAGCCAGATTGTGACATCACAGAGCATCCCTGTGATGTCACAATCTGGCTGCTGTGTAAGAACATTTTCATTGGCTGCTGTGTAGGAACATCCTCAATGGCTGCTGTGTAAGAACATCTTCATTGGCTGCTGTGTAGGAACAGTCTCATTGGCTGCTGTGTCTATCAATCTATCTATCTATCTATCTATCTATCTATCTATCTATCTATCTATCTATCTATCTATCTATCTATCTATCTATCTATCTATCTATCTATCTATCTATCTATCTATCTATATGTCTCTATCTCTATCTATCTATCTAGTGACTCTCAGGGCGGCGCGGCCCCCTTTTATACCCTTCCTGGACGATGAAGATGTTCCTGCACATGAAGATGTTCCTACACAGCAGCCATTGAGGATGTTCCTACACAGCAGCCAATGAAAATGTTCCTACACAGCAGCCAGATTGTGACATCACAGAGCATCCCTGTGATGTCACAATCTGGCTGCTGTGTAAGAACATTTTCATTGGCTGCTCTGTAGGAACATCCTCAATGGCTGCTGTGTAGGAACATCTTCATTGGCTGCTGTGTAGGAACAGTCTCATTGGCTGTTGTGTCTATCAATCTATCTATCTATCTATCTATCTATCTATCTATCTATCTATCTATCTATCTATCTATCTATCTATCTATCTATCTATCTATATGTCTCTATCTCTATCTATCTATCTAGTGACTCTCAGGGCGGCGCGGCCCCCTTTTATACCCTTCCTGGACGATGAAGATGTTCCTGCACATGAAGATGTTCCTACACAGCAGCCATTGAGGATGTTCCTACACAGCAGCCAATGAAAATGTTCCTACACAGCAGCCAGATTGTGACATCACAGAGCATCCCTGTGATGTCACAATCTGGCTGCTGTGTAAGAACATTTTCATTGGCTGCTGTGTAGGAACATCCTCAATGGCTGCTATGTAGGAACATCTTCATTGGCTGCTGTGTAGGAACAGTCTCATTGGCTGCTGTGTCTATCTATCTATCTATCTATCTATCTATCTATCTATCTATCTATCTATCTATCTATCTATCTATCTATCTATCTATATGTCTCTATCTCTATCTATCTATCTAGTGACTCTCAGGGCGGCGCGGCCCCCTTTTATACCCTTCCTGGACGATGAAGATGTTCCTGCACATGAAGATGTTCCTACACAGCAGCCATTGAGGATGTTCCTACACAGCAGCCAATGAAAATGTTCCTACACAGCAGCCAGATTGTGACATCACAGAGCATCCCTGTGATGTCACAATCTGGCTGCTGTGTAGGAACATTTTCATTGGCTGCTGTGTAGGAACATCCTCAATGGCTGCTGTGTAGGAATATCTTCATTGGCTGCTGTGTAGGAACAGTCTCATTGGCTGCTGTGTCTATCTATCTATCTATCTATCTATCTATCTATCTATCTATCTATCTATCTATCTATCTATCTATCTATCTATCTATCTATCTATCTATCTATCTATCTATCTATATGTCTCTATCTCTATCTATCTATCTAGTGACTCTCAGGGCGGCGCGGCCCCCTTTTATACCCTTCCTGGACGATGAAGATGTTCCTGCACATGAAGATGTTCCTACACAGCAGCCATTGAGGATGTTCCTACACAGCAGCCAATGAAAATGTTCCTACACAGCAGCCAGATTGTGACATCACAGAGCATCCCTGTGATGTCACAATCTGGCTGCTGTGAAAGAACATTTTCATTGGCTGCTGTGTAGGAACATCCTCAATGGCTGCTGTGTAGGAACATCTTCATTGGCTGCTGTGTAGGAACAGTCTCATTGGCTGCTGTGTCTATCTATCTATCTATCTATCTATCTATCTATCTATCTATCTATCTATCTATCTATATGTCTCTATCTCTATCTATCTATCTAGTGACTCTCAGGGCGGCGCGGCCCCCTTTTATACCCTTCCTGGACGATGAAGATGTTCCTGCACATGAAGATGTTCCTACACAGCAGCCATTGAGGATGTTCCTACACAGCAGCCAATGAAAATGTTCCTACACAGCAGCCAGATTGTGACATCACAGAGCATCCCTGTGATGTCACAATCTGGCTGCTGTGTAAGAACATTTTCATTGGCTGCTGTGTAGGAACATCCTCAATGGCTGATATGTAGGAACATCTTCATTGGCTGCTGTGTAGGAACAGTCTCATTGGCTGCTGTGTCTATCTATCTATCTATCTATCTATCTATCTATCTATCTATCTATCTATCTATCTATCTATCTATCTATCTATCTATCTATCTATCTATCTATCTATATGTCTCTATCTCTATCTATCTATCTAGTGACTCTCAGGGCGGCGCGGCCCCCTTTTATACCCTTCCTGGACGATGAAGATGTTCCTGCACATGAAGATGTTCCTACACAGCAGCCATTGAGGATGTTCCTACACAGCAGCCAATGAAAATGTTCCTACACAGCAGCCAGATTGTGACATCACAGAGCATCCCTGTGATGTCACAATCTGGCTGCTGTGTAAGAACATTTTCATTGGCTGCTGTGTAGGAACATCCTCAATGGCTGCTATGTAGGAACATCTTCATTGGCTGCTGTGTAGGAACAGTCTCATTGGCTGCTGTGTCTATCTATCTATCTATCTATCTATCTATCTATCTATCTATCTATCTATCTATCTATCTATCTATCTATCTATCTATCTATATGTCTCTATCTCTATCTATCTATCTAGTGACTCTCAGGGCGGCGCGGCCCCCTTTTATACCCTTCCTGGACGATGAAGATGTTCCTGCACATGAAGATGTTCCTACACAGCAGCCATTGAGGATGTTCCTACACAGCAGCCAATGAAAATGTTCCTACACAGCAGCCAGATTGTGACATCACAGAGCATCCCTGTGATGTCACAATCTGGCTGCTGTGTAGGAACATTTTCATTGGCTGCTGTGTAGGAACATCCTCAATGGCTGCTGTGTAGGAATATCTTCATTGGCTGCTGTGTAGGAACAGTCTCATTGGCTGCTGTGTCTATCTATCTATCTATCTATCTATCTATCTATCTATCTATCTATCTATCTATCTATCTATCTATCTATCTATCTATATGTCTCTATCTCTATCTATCTATCTAGTGACTCTCAGGGCGGCGCGGCCCCCTTTTATACCCTTCCTGGACGATGAAGATGTTCCTGCACATGAAGATGTTCCTACACAGCAGCCATTGAGGATGTTCCTACACAGCAGCCAATGAAAATGTTCCTACACAGCAGCCAGATTGTGACATCACAGAGCATCCCTGTGATGTCACAATCTGGCTGCTGTGAAAGAACATTTTCATTGGCTGCTGTGTAGGAACATCCTCAATGGCTGCTGTGTAGGAACATCTTCATTGGCTGCTGTGTAGGAACAGTCTCATTGGCTGCTGTGTCTATCTATCTATCTATCTATCTATCTATCTATCTATCTATCTATCTATCTATATGTCTCTATCTCTATCTATCTATCTAGTGACTCTCAGGGCGGCGCGGCCCCCTTTTATACCCTTCCTGGACGATGAAGATGTTCCTGCACATGAAGATGTTCCTACACAGCAGCCATTGAGGATGTTCCTACACAGCAGCCAATGAAAATGTTCCTACACAGCAGCCAGATTGTGACATCACAGAGCATCCCTGTGATGTCACAATCTGGCTGCTGTGTAAGAACATTTTCATTGGCTGCTGTGTAGGAACATCCTCAATGGCTGATATGTAGGAACATCTTCATTGGCTGCTGTGTAGGAACAGTCTCATTGGCTGCTGTGTCTATCTATCTATCTATCTATCTATCTATCTATCTATCTATCTATCTATCTATCTATCTATCTATCTATCTATCTATCTATCTATCTATATGTCTCTATCTCTATCTATCTATCTAGTGACTCTCAGGGCGGCGCGGCCCCCTTTTATACCCTTCCTGGACGATGAAGATGTTCCTGCACATGAAGATGTTCCTACACAGCAGCCATTGAGGATGTTCCTACACAGCAGCCAATGAAAATGTTCCTACACAGCAGCCAGATTGTGACATCACAGAGCATCCCTGTGATGTCACAATCTGGCTGCTGTGTAAGAACATTTTCATTGGCTGCTGTGTAGGAACATCCTCAATGGCTGCTGTGTTGGAACATCTTCATTGGCTGCTGTGTAGGAACAGTCTCATTGGCTGCTGTGTCTATCTATCTATCTATCTATCTATCTATCTATCTATCTATCTATCTATCTATCTATCTATCTATCTATCTATCTATCTATCTATCTATATGTCTCTATCTCTATCTATCTATCTAGTGACTCTCAGGGCGGCGCGGCCCCCTTTTATACCCTTCCTGGACGATGAAGATGTTCCTGCACATGAAGATGTTCCTACACAGCAGCCATTGAGGATGTTCCTACACAGCAGCCAATGAAAATTTTCCTACACAGCAGCCAGATTGTGACATCACAGAGCATCCCTGTGATGTCACAATCTGGCTGCTGTGTAAGAACATTTTCATTGGCTGCTGTGTAGGAACATCCTCAATGGCTGCTGTGTAAGAACATCTTCATTGGCTGCTGTGTAGGAACAGTCTCATTGGCTGCTGTGTCTATCAATCTATCTATCTATCTATCTATCTATCTATCTATCTATCTATCTATCTATCTATCTATCTATCTATCTATCTATCTATCTATCTATATGTCTCTATCTCTATCTATCTATCTAGTGACTCTCAGGGCGGCGCGGCCCCCTTTTATACCCTTCCTGGACGATGAAGATGTTCCTGCACATGAAGATGTTCCTACACAGCAGCCATTGAGGATGTTCCTACACAGCAGCCAATGAAAATGTTCCTACACAGCAGCCAGATTGTGACATCACAGAGCATCCCTGTGATGTCACAATCTGGCTGCTGTGTAAGAACATTTTCATTGGCTGCTCTGTAGGAACATCCTCAATGGCTGCTGTGTAGGAACATCTTCATTGGCTGCTGTGTAGGAACAGTCTCATTGGCTGTTGTGTCTATCAATCTATCTATCTATCTATCTATCTATCTATCTATCTATCTATCTATCTATCTATCTATCTATCTATCTATCTATCTATCTATCTATCTATCTATCTATCTATATGTCTCTATCTCTATCTATCTATCTAGTGACTCTCAGGGCGGCGCGGCCCCCTTTTATACCCTTCCTGGACGATGAAGATGTTCCTGCACATGAAGATGTTCCTACACAGCAGCCATTGAGGATGTTCCTACACAGCAGCCAATGAAAATGTTCCTACACAGCAGCCAGATTGTGACATCACAGAGCATCCCTGTGATGTCACAATCTGGCTGCTGTGTAAGAACATTTTCATTGGCTGCTGTGTAGGAACATCCTCAATGGCTGCTATGTAGGAACATCTTCATTGGCTGCTGTGTAGGAACAGTCTCATTGGCTGCTGTGTCTATCTATCTATCTATCTATCTATCTATCTATCTATCTATCTATCTATCTATCTATATGTCTCTATCTCTATCTATCTATCTAGTGACTCTCAGGGCGGCGCGGCCCCCTTTTATACCCTTCCTGGACGATGAAGATGTTCCTGCACATGAAGATGTTCCTACACAGCAGCCATTGAGGATGTTCCTACACAGCAGCCAATGAAAATGTTCCTACACAGCAGCCAGATTGTGACATCACAGAGCATCCCTGTGATGTCACAATCTGGCTGCTGTGAAAGAACATTTTCATTGGCTGCTGTGTAGGAACATCCTCAATGGCTGCTGTGTAGGAACATCTTCATTGGCTGCTGTGTAGGAACAGTCTCATTGGCTGCTGTGTCTATCTATCTATCTATCTATCTATCTATCTATCTATCTATCTATCTATCTATCTATCTATCTATCTATCTATCTATCTATATGTCTCTATCTCTATCTATCTATCTAGTGACTCTCAGGGCGGCGCGGCCCCCTTTTATACCCTTCCTGGACGATGAAGATGTTCCTGCACATGAAGATGTTCCTACACAGCAGCCATTGAGGATGTTCCTACACAGCAGCCAATGAAAATGTTCCTACACAGCAGCCAGATTGTGACATCACAGAGCATCCCTGTGATGTCACAATCTGGCTGCTGTGTAAGAACATTTTCATTGGCTGCTGTGTAGGAACATCCTCAATGGCTGATATGTAGGAACATCTTCATTGGCTGCTGTGTAGGAACAGTCTCATTGGCTGCTGTGTCTATCTATCTATCTATCTATCTATCTATCTATCTATCTATCTATCTATCTATCTATCTATCTATCTATCTATCTATCTATCTATCTATCTATCTATCTATCTATCTATATGTCTCTATCTCTATCTATCTATCTAGTGACTCTCAGGGCGGCGCGGCCCCCTTTTATACCCTTCCTGGACGATGAAGATGTTCCTGCACATGAAGATGTTCCTACACAGCAGCCATTGAGGATGTTCCTACACAGCAGCCAATGAAAATGTTCCTACACAGCAGCCAGATTGTGACATCACAGAGCATCCCTGTGATGTCACAATCTGGCTGCTGTGTAAGAACATTTTCATTGGCTGCTGTGTAGGAACATCCTCAATGGCTGCTGTGTTGGAACATCTTCATTGGCTGCTGTGTAGGAACAGTCTCATTGGCTGCTGTGTCTATCTATCTATCTATCTATCTATCTATCTATCTATCTATCTATCTATCTATCTATCTATCTATCTATCTATCTATCTATCTATCTATCTATCTATCTATCTATCTATCTATCTATATGTCTCTATCTCTATCTATCTATCTAGTGACTCTCAGGGCGGCGCGGCCCCCTTTTATACCCTTCCTGGACGATGAAGATGTTCCTGCACATGAAGATGTTCCTACACAGCAGCCATTGAGGATGTTCCTACACAGCAGCCAATGAAAATGTTCCTACACAGCAGCCAGATTGTGACATCACAGAGCATCCCTGTGATGTCACAATCTGGCTGCTGTGTAAGAACATTTTCATTGGCTGCTGTGTAGGAACATCCTCAATGGCTGCTGTGTAAGAACATCTTCATTGGCTGCTGTGTAGGAACAGTCTCATTGGCTGCTGTGTCTATCAATCTATCTATCTATCTATCTATCTATCTATCTATCTATCTATCTATCTATCTATCTATCTATCTATCTATCTATCTATCTATCTATCTATCTATCTATCTATCTATATGTCTCTATCTCTATCTATCTATCTAGTGACTCTCAGGGCGGCGCGGCCCCCTTTTATACCCTTCCTGGACGATGAAGATGTTCCTGCACATGAAGATGTTCCTACACAGCAGCCATTGAGGATGTTCCTACACAGCAGCCAATGAAAATGTTCCTACACAGCAGCCAGATTGTGACATCACAGAGCATCCCTGTGATGTCACAATCTGGCTGCTGTGTAAGAACATTTTCATTGGCTGCTCTGTAGGAACATCCTCAATGGCTGCTGTGTAGGAACATCTTCATTGGCTGCTGTGTAGGAACAGTCTCATTGGCTGTTGTGTCTATCAATCTATCTATCTATCTATCTATCTATCTATCTATCTATCTATCTATCTATCTATCTATCTATCTATCTATCTATCTATCTATCTATCTATCTATCTATCTATCTATCTATATGTCTCTATCTCTATCTATCTATCTAGTGACTCTCAGGGCGGCGCGGCCCCCTTTTATACCCTTCCTGGACGATGAAGATGTTCCTGCACATGAAGATGTTCCTACACAGCAGCCATTGAGGATGTTCCTACACAGCAGCCAATGAAAATGTTCCTACACAGCAGCCAGATTGTGACATCACAGAGCATCCCTGTGATGTCACAATCTGGCTGCTGTGTAAGAACATTTTCATTGGCTGCTGTGTAGGAACATCCTCAATGGCTGCTATGTAGGAACATCTTCATTGGCTGCTGTGTAGGAACAGTCTCATTGGCTGCTGTGTCTATCTATCTATCTATCTATCTATCTATCTATCTATCTATCTATCTATCTATCTATCTATCTATCTATCTATCTATCTATCTATCTATATGTCTCTATCTCTATCTATCTATCTAGTGACTCTCAGGGCGGCGCGGCCCCCTTTTATACCCTTCCTGGACGATGAAGATGTTCCTGCACATGAAGATGTTCCTACACAGCAGCCATTGAGGATGTTCCTACACAGCAGCCAATGAAAATGTTCCTACACAGCAGCCAGATTGTGACATCACAGAGCATCCCTGTGATGTCACAATCTGGCTGCTGTGTAAGAACATTTTCATTGGCTGCTGTGTAGGAACATCCTCAATGGCTGCTGTGTAAGAACATCTTCATTGGCTGCTGTGTAGGAACAGTCTCATTGGCTGCTGTGTCTATCAATCTATCTATCTATCTATCTATCTATCTATCTATCTATCTATCTATCTATCTATCTATCTATCTATCTATCTATCTATCTATATGTCTCTATCTCTATCTATCTATCTAGTGACTCTCAGGGCGGCGCGGCCCCCTTTTATACCCTTCCTGGACGATGAAGATGTTCCTGCACATGAAGATGTTCCTACACAGCAGCCATTGAGGATGTTCCTACACAGCAGCCAATGAAAATGTTCCTACACAGCAGCCAGATTGTGACATCACAGAGCATCCCTGTGATGTCACAATCTGGCTGCTGTGTAGGAACATTTTCATTGGCTGCTGTGTAGGAACATCCTCAATGGCTGCTGTGTAGGAATATCTTAATTGGCTGCTGTGTAGGAACAGTCTCATTGGCTGCTGTATCTATCTATCTATCTATCTATCTATCTATCTATCTATCTATCTATCTATCTATCTATCTATCTATCTATCTATCTATCTATCTATCTATCTATCTATCTATCTATCTATCTATCTATCTATATGTCTCTATCTCTATCTATCTATCTAGTGACTCTCAGGGCGGCGCGGCCCCCTTTTATACCCTTCCTGGACGATGAAGATGTTCCTGCACATGAAGATGTTCCTACACAGCAGCCATTGAGGATGTTCCTACACAGCAGCCAATGAAAATGTTCCTACACAGCAGCCAGATTGTGACATCACAGAGCATCCCTGTGATGTCACAATCTGGCTGCTGTGAAAGAACATTTTCATTGGCTGCTGTGTAGGAACATCCTCAATGGCTGCTGTGTAGGAACATCTTCATTGGCTGCTGTGTAGGAACAGTCTCATTGGCTGCTGTGTCTATCTATCTATCTATCTATCTATCTATCTATCTATCTATCTATCTATCTATCTATCTATCTATCTATATGTCTCTATCTCTATCTATCTATCTAGTGACTCTCAGGGCGGCGCGGCCCCCTTTTATACCCTTCCTGGACGATGAAGATGTTCCTGCACATGAAGATGTTCCTACACAGCAGCCATTGAGGATGTTCCTACACAGCAGCCAATGAAAATGTTCCTACACAGCAGCCAGATTGTGACATCACAGAGCATCCCTGTGATGTCACAATCTGGCTGCTGTGTAAGAACATTTTCATTGGCTGCTGTGTAGGAACATCCTCAATGGCTGATATGTAGGAACATCTTCATTGGCTGCTGTGTAGGAACAGTCTCATTGGCTGCTGTGTCTATCTATCTATCTATCTATCTATCTATCTATCTATCTATCTATCTATCTATCTATCTATCTATCTATCTATCTATCTATCTATCTATCTATATGTCTCTATCTCTATCTATCTATCTAGTGACTCTCAGGGCGGCGCGGCCCCCTTTTATACCCTTCCTGGACGATGAAGATGTTCCTGCACATGAAGATGTTCCTACACAGCAGCCATTGAGGATGTTCCTACACAGCAGCCAATGAAAATGTTCCTACACAGCAGCCAGATTGTGACATCACAGAGCATCCCTGTGATGTCACAATCTGGCTGCTGTGTAAGAACATTTTCATTGGCTGCTGTGTAGGAACATCCTCAATGGCTGCTGTGTTGGAACATCTTCATTGGCTGCTGTGTAGGAACAGTCTCATTGGCTGCTGTGTCTATCTATCTATCTATCTATCTATCTATCTATCTATCTATCTATCTATCTATCTATCTATCTATCTATCTATCTATCTATATGTCTCTATCTCTATCTATCTATCTAGTGACTCTCAGGGCGGCGCGGCCCCCTTTTATACCCTTCCTGGACGATGAAGATGTTCCTGCACATGAAGATGTTCCTACACAGCAGCCATTGAGGATGTTCCTACACAGCAGCCAATGAAAATGTTCCTACACAGCAGCCAGATTGTGACATCACAGAGCATCCCTGTGATGTCACAATCTGGCTGCTGTGTAAGAACATTTTCATTGGCTGCTGTGTAGGAACATCCTCAATGGCTGCTGTGTAAGAACATCTTCATTGGCTGCTGTGTAGGAACAGTCTCATTGGCTGCTGTGTCTATCAATCTATCTATCTATCTATCTATCTATCTATCTATCTATCTATCTATCTATCTATCTATCTATCTATCTATCTATCTATCTATCTATCTATCTATCTATATGTCTCTATCTCTATCTATCTATCTAGTGACTCTCAGGGCGGCGCGGCCCCCTTTTATACCCTTCCTGGACGATGAAGATGTTCCTGCACATGAAGATGTTCCTACACAGCAGCCATTGAGGATGTTCCTACACAGCAGCCAATGAAAATGTTCCTACACAGCAGCCAGATTGTGACATCACAGAGCATCCCTGTGATGTCACAATCTGGCTGCTGTGTAAGAACATTTTCATTGGCTGCTCTGTAGGAACATCCTCAATGGCTGCTGTGTAGGAACATCTTCATTGGCTGCTGTGTAGGAACAGTCTCATTGGCTGTTGTGTCTATCAATCTATCTATCTATCTATCTATCTATCTATCTATCTATCTATCTATCTATCTATCTATCTATCTATCTATATGTCTCTATCTCTATCTATCTATCTAGTGACTCTCAGGGCGGCGCGGCCCCCTTTTATACCCTTCCTGGACGATGAAGATGTTCCTGCACATGAAGATGTTCCTACACAGCAGCCATTGAGGATGTTCCTACACAGCAGCCAATGAAAATGTTCCTACACAGCAGCCAGATTGTGACATCACAGAGCATCCCTGTGATGTCACAATCTGGCTGCTGTGTAAGAACATTTTCATTGGCTGCTGTGTAGGAACATCCTCAATGGCTGATATGTAGGAACATCTTCATTGGCTGCTGTGTAGGAACAGTCTCATTGGCTGCTGTGTCTATCTATCTATCTATCTATCTATCTATCTATCTATCTATCTATCTATCTATCTATCTATCTATCTATCTATATGTCTCTATCTCTATCTATCTATCTAGTGACTCTCAGGGCGGCGCGGCCCCCTTTTATACCCTTCCTGGACGATGAAGATGTTCCTGCACATGAAGATGTTCCTACACAGCAGCCATTGAGGATGTTCCTACACAGCAGCCAATGAAAATGTTCCTACACAGCAGCCAGATTGTGACATCACAGAGCATCCCTGTGATGTCACAATCTGGCTGCTGTGTAAGAACATTTTCATTGGCTGCTGTGTAGGAACATCCTCAATGGCTGCTGTGTTGGAACATCTTCATTGGCTGCTGTGTAGGAACAGTCTCATTGGCTGCTGTGTCTATCTATCTATCTATCTATCTATCTATCTATCTATCTATCTATCTATCTATCTATCTATCTATCTATCTATCTATCTATCTATCTATCTATCTATATGTCTCTATCTCTATCTATCTATCTAGTGACTCTCAGGGCGGCGCGGCCCCCTTTTATACCCTTCCTGGACGATGAAGATGTTCCTGCACATGAAGATGTTCCTACACAGCAGCCATTGAGGATGTTCCTACACAGCAGCCAATGAAAATGTTCCTACACAGCAGCCAGATTGTGACATCACAGAGCATCCCTGTGATGTCACAATCTGGCTGCTGTGTAAGAACATTTTCATTGGCTGCTGTGTAGGAACATCCTCAATGGCTGCTGTGTAAGAACATCTTCATTGGCTGCTGTGTAGGAACAGTCTCATTGGCTGCTGTGTCTATCAATCTATCTATCTATCTATCTATCTATCTATCTATCTATCTATCTATCTATCTATCTATCTATCTATCTATCTATCTATATGTCTCTATCTCTATCTATCTATCTAGTGACTCTCAGGGCGGCGCGGCCCCCTTTTATACCCTTCCTGGACGATGAAGATGTTCCTGCACATGAAGATGTTCCTACACAGCAGCCATTGAGGATGTTCCTACACAGCAGCCAATGAAAATGTTCCTACACAGCAGCCAGATTGTGACATCACAGAGCATCCCTGTGATGTCACAATCTGGCTGCTGTGTAAGAACATTTTCATTGGCTGCTCTGTAGGAACATCCTCAATGGCTGCTGTGTAGGAACATCTTCATTGGCTGCTGTGTAGGAACAGTCTCATTGGCTGTTGTGTCTATCAATCTATCTATCTATCTATCTATCTATCTATCTATCTATCTATCTATCTATCTATCTATATGTCTCTATCTCTATCTATCTATCTAGTGACTCTCAGGGCGGCGCGGCCCCCTTTTATACCCTTCCTGGACGATGAAGATGTTCCTGCACATGAAGATGTTCCTACACAGCAGCCATTGAGGATGTTCCTACACAGCAGCCAATGAAAATGTTCCTACACAGCAGCCAGATTGTGACATCACAGAGCATCCCTGTGATGTCACAATCTGGCTGCTGTGTAAGAACATTTTCATTGGCTGCTGTGTAGGAACATCCTCAATGGCTGCTATGTAGGAACATCTTCATTGGCTGCTGTGTAGGAACAGTCTCATTGGCTGCTGTGTCTATCTATCTATCTATCTATCTATCTATCTATCTATCTATCTATCTATCTATCTATCTATCTATCTATCTATCTATCTATCTATCTATCTATCTATCTATATGTCTCTATCTCTATCTATCTATCTAGTGACTCTCAGGGCGGCGCGGCCCCCTTTTATACCCTTCCTGGACGATGAAGATGTTCCTGCACATGAAGATGTTCCTACACAGCAGCCATTGAGGATGTTCCTACACAGCAGCCAATGAAAATGTTCCTACACAGCAGCCAGATTGTGACATCACAGAGCATCCCTGTGATGTCACAATCTGGCTGCTGTGTAGGAACATTTTCATTGGCTGCTGTGTAGGAACATCCTCAATGGCTGCTGTGTAGGAATATCTTCATTGGCTGCTGTGTAGGAACAGTCTCATTGGCTGCTGTGTCTATCTATCTATCTATCTATCTATCTATCTATCTATCTATCTATCTATCTATCTATCTATCTATCTATCTATCTATCTATCTATCTATCTATCTATCTATCTATCTATATGTCTCTATCTCTATCTATCTATCTAGTGACTCTCAGGGCGGCGCGGCCCCCTTTTATACCCTTCCTGGACGATGAAGATGTTCCTGCACATGAAGATGTTCCTACACAGCAGCCATTGAGGATGTTCCTACACAGCAGCCAATGAAAATGTTCCTACACAGCAGCCAGATTGTGACATCACAGAGCATCCCTGTGATGTCACAATCTGGCTGCTGTGAAAGAACATTTTCATTGGCTGCTGTGTAGGAACATCCTCAATGGCTGCTGTGTAGGAACATCTTCATTGGCTGCTGTGTAGGAACAGTCTCATTGGCTGCTGTGTCTATCTATCTATCTATCTATCTATCTATCTATCTATCTATCTATCTATCTATATGTCTCTATCTCTATCTATCTATCTAGTGACTCTCAGGGCGGCGCGGCCCCCTTTTATACCCTTCCTGGACGATGAAGATGTTCCTGCACATGAAGATGTTCCTACACAGCAGCCATTGAGGATGTTCCTACACAGCAGCCAATGAAAATGTTCCTACACAGCAGCCAGATTGTGACATCACAGAGCATCCCTGTGATGTCACAATCTGGCTGCTGTGTAAGAACATTTTCATTGGCTGCTGTGTAGGAACATCCTCAATGGCTGATATGTAGGAACATCTTCATTGGCTGCTGTGTAGGAACAGTCTCATTGGCTGCTGTGTCTATCTATCTATCTATCTATCTATCTATCTATCTATCTATCTATCTATCTATCTATCTATCTATCTATCTATCTATCTATCTATCTATCTATCTATCTATATGTCTCTATCTCTATCTATCTATCTAGTGACTCTCAGGGCGGCGCGGCCCCCTTTTATACCCTTCCTGGACGATGAAGATGTTCCTGCACATGAAGATGTTCCTACACAGCAGCCATTGAGGATGTTCCTACACAGCAGCCAATGAAAATGTTCCTACACAGCAGCCAGATTGTGACATCACAGAGCATCCCTGTGATGTCACAATCTGGCTGCTGTGTAAGAACATTTTCATTGGCTGCTGTGTAGGAACATCCTCAATGGCTGCTGTGTTGGAACATCTTCATTGGCTGCTGTGTAGGAACAGTCTCATTGGCTGCTGTGTCTATCTATCTATCTATCTATCTATCTATCTATCTATCTATCTATCTATCTATCTATCTATCTATCTATCTATCTATCTATCTATCTATCTATATGTCTCTATCTCTATCTATTTATCTAGTGACTCTCAGGGCGGCGCGGCCCCCTTTTATACCCTTCCTGGACGATGAAGATGTTCCTGCACATGAAGATGTTCCTACACAGCAGCCATTGAGGATGTTCCTACACAGCAGCCAATGAAAATGTTCCTACACAGCAGCCAGATTGTGACATCACAGAGCATCCCTGTGATGTCACAATCTGGCTGCTGTGTAAGAACATTTTCATTGGCTGCTGTGTAGGAACATCCTCAATGGCTGCTGTGTAAGAACATCTTCATTGGCTGCTGTGTAGGAACAGTCTCATTGGCTGCTGTGTCTATCAATCTATCTATCTATCTATCTATCTATCTATCTATCTATCTATCTATCTATCTATCTATCTATCTATCTATCTATCTATCTATCTATCTATCTATATGTCTCTATCTCTATCTATCTATCTAGTGACTCTCAGGGCGGCGCGGCCCCCTTTTATACCCTTCCTGGACGATGAAGATGTTCCTGCACATGAAGATGTTCCTACACAGCAGCCATTGAGGATGTTCCTACACAGCAGCCAATGAAAATGTTCCTACACAGCAGCCAGATTGTGACATCACAGAGCATCCCTGTGATGTCACAATCTGGCTGCTGTGTAAGAACATTTTCATTGGCTGCTCTGTAGGAACATCCTCAATGGCTGCTGTGTAGGAACATCTTCATTGGCTGCTGTGTAGGAACAGTCTCATTGGCTGTTGTGTCTATCAATCTATCTATCTATCTATCTATCTATCTATCTATCTATCTATCTATCTATCTATCTATCTATCTATCTATCTATCTATATGTCTCTATCTCTATCTATCTATCTATCTATCTAGTGACTCTCAGGGCGGCGCGGCCCCCTTTTATACCCTTCCTGGACGATGAAGATGTTCCTGCACATGAAGATGTTCCTACACAGCAGCCATTGAGGATGTTCCTACACAGCAGCCAATGAAAATGTTCCTACACAGCAGCCAGATTGTGACATCACAGAGCATCCCTGTGATGTCACAATCTGGCTGCTGTGTAAGAACATTTTCATTGGCTGCTGTGTAGGAACATCCTCAATGGCTGATATGTAGGAACATCTTCATTGGCTGCTGTGTAGGAACAGTCTCATTGGCTGCTGTGTATATCTATCTATCTATCTATCTATCTATCTATCTATCTATCTATCTATCTATCTATCTATCTATCTATCTATCTATCTATCTATCTATCTATCTATCTATCTATCTATCTATCTATATGTCTCTATCTCTATCTATCTATCTAGTGACTCTCAGGGCGGCGCGGCCCACTTTTATACCCTTCCTGGACGATGAAGATGTTCCTGCACATGAAGATGTTCCTACACAGCAGCCATTGAGGATGTTCCTACACAGCAGCCAATGAAAATGTTCCTACACAGCAGCCAGATTGTGACATCACAGAGCATCCCTGTGATGTCACAATCTGGCTGCTGTGTAAGAACATTTTCATTGGCTGCTCTGTAGGAACATCCTCAATGGCTGCTGTGTAGGAACATCTTCATTGGCTGCTGTGTAGGAACAGTCTCATTGGCTGTTGTGTCTATCAATCTATCTATCTATCTATCTATCTATCTATCTATCTATCTATCTATCTATCTATCTATCTATCTATATGTCTCTATCTCTATCTATCTATCTATCTATCTAGTGACTCTCAGGGCGGCGCGGCCCCCTTTTATACCCTTCCTGGACGATGAAGATGTTCCTGCACATGAAGATGTTCCTACACAGCAGCCATTGAGGATGTTCCTACACAGCAGCCAATGAAAATGTTCCTACACAGCAGCCAGATTGTGACATCACAGAGCATCCCTGTGATGTCACAATCTGGCTGCTGTGTAAGAACATTTTCATTGGCTGCTGTGTAGGAACATCCTCAATGGCTGATATGTAGGAACATCTTCATTGGCTGCTGTGTAGGAACAGTCTCATTGGCTGCTGTGTATATCTATCTATCTATCTATCTATCTATCTATCTATCTATCTATCTATCTATCTATCTATCTATATGTCTCTATCTCTATCTATCTATCTAGTGACTCTCAGGGCGGCGCGGCCCACTTTTATACCCTTCCTGGACGATGAAGATGTTCCTGCACATGAAGATGTTCCTACACAGCAGCCATTGAGGATGTTCCTACACAGCAGCCAATGAAAATGTTCCTACACAGCAGCCAGATTGTGACATCACAGAGCATCCCTGTGATGTCACAATCTGGCTGCTGTGTAAGAACATTTTCATTGGCTGCTGTGTAGGAACATCCTCAATGGCTGCTGTGTAGGAACATCTTCATTGGCTGCTGTGTAGGAACAGTCTCATTGGCTGCTGTGTCTATCAATCTATCTATCTATCTATCTATCTATCTATCTATCTATCTATCTATCTATCTATCTATCTATCTATCTATCTATATGTCTCTATCTCTATCTATCTATCTAGTGACTCTCAGGGCGGCGCGGCCCCCTTTTATACCCTTCCTGGACGATGAAGATGTTCCTGCACATGAAGATGTTCCTACACAGCAGCCATTGAGGATGTTCCTACACAGCAGCCAATGAAAATGTTCCTACACAGCAGCCAGATTGTGACATCACAGAGCATCCCTGTGATGTCACAATCTGGCTGCTGTGTAAGAACATTTTCATTGGCTGCTCTGTAGGAACATCCTCAATGGCTGCTGTGTAGGAACATCTTCATTGGCTGCTGTGTAGGAACAGTCTCATTGGCTGTTGTGTCTATCAATCTATCTATCTATCTATTTATCTATCTATCTATCTATCTATCTATCTATCTATCTATCTATCTATCTATCTATCTATCTATCTATCTATCTATCTATATGTCTCTATCTCTATCTATCTATCTATCTAGTGACTCTCAGGGCGGCGCGGCCCCCTTTTATACCCTTCCTGGACGATGAAGATGTTCCTGCACATGAAGATGTTCCTACACAGCAGCCATTGAGGATGTTCCTACACAGCAGCCAATGAAAATGTTCCTACACAGCAGCCAGATTGTGACATCACAGAGCATCCCTGTGATGTCACAATCTGGCTGCTGTGTAAGAACATTTTCATTGGCTGCTGTGTAGGAACATCCTCAATGGCTGATATGTAGGAACATCTTCATTGGCTGCTGTGTAGGAACAGTCTCATTGGCTGCTGTGTCTATCTATCTATCTATCTATCTATCTATCTATCTATCTATCTATCTATCTATCTATCTATCTATCTATCTATCTATCTATCTATATGTCTCTATCTCTATCTATCTATCTAGTGACTCTCAGGGCGGCGCGGCCCCCTTTTATACCCTTCCTGGACGATGAAGATGTTCCTGCACATGAAGATGTTCCTACACAGCAGCCATTGAGGATGTTCCTACACAGCAGCCAATGAAAATGTTCCTACACAGCAGCCAGATTGTGACATCACAGAGCATCCCTGTGATGTCACAATCTGGCTGCTGTGTAAGAACATTTTCATTGGCTGCTGTGTAGGAACATCCTCAATGGCTGCTGTGTAGGAACATCTTCATTGGCTGCTGTGTAGGAACAGTCTCATTGGCTGCTGTGTCTATCAATCTATCTATCTATCTATCTATCTATCTATCTATCTATCTATCTATCTATCTATCTATCTATCTATCTATCTATCTATCTATCTATCTATCTATCTATCTATCTATCTATCTATCTATCTATCTATATGTCTCTATCTCTATCTATCTATCTATCTAGTGACTCTCAGGGCGGCGCGGCCCCCTTTTATACCCTTCCTGGACGATGAAGATGTTCCTGCACATGAAGATGTTCCTACACAGCAGCCATTGAGGATGTTCCTACACAGCAGCCAATGAAAATGTTCCTACACAGCAGCCAGATTGTGACATCACAGAGCATCCCTGTGATGTCACAATCTGGCTGCTGTGTAAGAACATTTTCATTGGCTGCTGTGTAGGAACATCCTCAATGGCTGATATGTAGGAACATCTTCATTGGCTGCTGTGTAGGAACAGTCTCATTGGCTGCTGTGTCTATCTATCTATCTATCTATCTATCTATCTATCTATCTATCTATCTATCTATCTATCTATCTATCTATCTATCTATCTATCTATATGTCTCTATCTCTATCTATCTATCTAGTGACTCTCAGGGCGGCGCGGCCCCCTTTTATACCCTTCCTGGACGATGAAGATGTTCCTGCATATGAAGATGTTCCTACACAGCAGCCATTGAGGATGTTCCTACACAGCAGCCAATGAAAATGTTCCTACACAGCAGCCAGATTGTGACATCACAGAGCATCCCTGTGATGTCACAATCTGGCTGCTGTGTAAGAACATTTTCATTGGCTGCTGTGTAGGAACATCCTCAATGGCTGATAAGTAGGAACATCTTCATTGGCTGCTGTGTAGGAACAGTCTCATTGGCTGCTGTGTCTATCTATCTATCTATCTATCTATCTATCTATCTATCTATCTATCTATCTATCTATCTATCTATCTATCTATCTATCTATCTATCTATCTATATGTCTCTATCTCTATCTATCTATCTAGTGACTCTCAGGGCGGCGCGGCCCCCTTTTATACCCTTCCTGGACGATGAAGATGTTCCTGCACATGAAGATGTTCCTACACAGCAGCCAGATTGTGACATCACAGAGCTTCCCTGTGATGTCACAATCTGGCTGCTGTGTAAGAACATTTTCATTGGCTGCTGTGTAGGAACATCCTCAATGGCTGCTGTGTTGGAACATCTTCATTGGCTGCTGTGTAGGAACAGTCTCATTGGCTGCTGTGTCTATCTATCTATCTATCTATCTATCTATCTATCTATCTATCTATCTATCTATCTATCTATCTATCTATCTATCTATCTATCTATCTATCTATATGTCTCTATCTCTATCTATCTATCTAGTGACTCTCAGGGCGGCGCGGCCCCCTTTTATACCCTTCCTGGACGATGAAGATGTTCCTGCACATGAAGATGTTCCTACACAGCAGCCATTGAGGATGTTCCTACACAGCAGCCAATGAAAATGTTCCTACACAGCAGCCAGATTGTGACATCACAGAGCATCCCTGTGATGTCACAATCTGGCTGCTGTGTAAGAACATTTTCATTGGCTGGTGTGTAGGAACATCCTCAATGGCTGCTATGTAGGAACATCTTCATTGGCTGCTGTGTAGGAACAGTCTCATTGGCTGCTGTGTCTATCTATCTATCTATCTATCTATCTATCTATCTATCTATCTATCTATCTATCTATCTATCTATCTATCTATCTATCTATCTATCTATCTATATGTCTCTATCTCTATCTATCTATCTAGTGACTCTCAGGGCGGCGCCGCCCCCTTTTATACCCTTCCTGGACGATGAAGATGTTCCTGCACATGAAGATGTTCCTACACAGCAGCCATTGAGGATGTTCCTACACAGCAGCCAATGAAAATGTTCCTACACAGCAGCCAGATTGTGACATCACAGAGCATCCCTGTGATGTCACAATCTGGCTGCTGTGTAGGAACATTTTCATTGGCTGCTGTGTAGGAACATCCTCAATGGCTGCTGTGTAGGAATATCTTCATTGGCTGCTGTGTAGGAACAGTCTCATTGGCTGCTGTGTCTATCTATCTATCTATCTATCTATCTATCTATCTATCTATCTATCTATCTATCTATCTATCTATCTATCTATCTATCTATCTATCTATCTATCTATCTATATGTCTCTATCTCTATCTATCTATCTAGTGACTCTCAGGGCGGCGCCGCCCCCTTTTATACCCTTCCTGGACGATGAAGATGTTCCTGCACATGAAGATGTTCCTACACAGCAGCCATTGAGGATGTTCCTACACAGCAGCCAATGAAAATGTTCCTACACAGCAGCCAGATTGTGACATCACAGAGCATCCCTGTGATGTCACAATCTGGCTGCTGTGTAGGAACATTTTCATTGGCTGCTGTGTAGGAACATCCTCAATGGCTGCTGTGTAGGAATATCTTCATTGGCTGCTGTGTAGGAACAGTCTCATTGGCTGCTGTGTCTATCTATCTATCTATCTATCTATCTATCTATCTATCTATCTATCTATCTATCTATCTATCTATCTATCTATCTATCTATCTATCTATCTATCTATCTATCTATCTATCTATATGTCTCTATCTATCTATCTAGTGACTCTCAGGGCGGCGCGGCCCCCTTTTATACCCTTCCTGGACGATGAAGATGTTCCTGCACATGAAGATGTTCCTACACAGCAGCCATTGAGGATGTTCCTACACAGCAGCCAATGAAAATGTTCCTACACAGCAGCCAGATTGTGACATCACAGAGCATCCCTGTGATGTCACAATCTGGCTGCTGTGAAAGAACATTTTCATTGGCTGCTGTGTAGGAACATCCTCAATGGCTGCTGTGTAGGAACATCTTCATTGGCTGCTGTGTAGGAACAGTCTCATTGGCTGCTGTGTCTATCTATCTATCTATCTATCTATCTATCTATCTATCTATCTATCTATCTATCTATCTATCTATCTATATGTCTCTATCTCTATCTATCTATCTAGTGACTCTCAGGGCGGCGCGGCCCCCTTTTATACCCTTCCTGGACGATGAAGATGTTCCTGCACATGAAGATGTTCCTACACAGCAGCCATTGAGGATGTTCCTACACAGCAGCCAATGAAAATGTTCCTACACAGCAGCCAGATTGTGACATCACAGAGCATCCCTGTGATGTCACAATCTGGCTGCTGTGTAAGAACATTTTCATTGGCTGCTGTGTAGGAACATCCTCAATGGCTGATATGTAGGAACATCTTCATTGGCTGCTGTGTAGGAACAGTCTCATTGGCTGCTGTGTCTATCTATCTATCTATCTATCTATCTATCTATCTATCTATCTATCTATCTATCTATCTATCTATCTATCTATATGTCTCTATCTCTATCTATCTATCTAGTGACTCTCAGGGCGGCGCGGCTCCCTTTTATACCCTTCCTGGACGATGAAGATGTTCCTGCACATGAAGATGTTCCTACACAGCAGCCATTGAGGATGTTCCTACACAGCAGCCAATGAAAATGTTCCTACACAGCAGCCAGATTGTGACATCACAGAGCATCCCTGTGATGTCACAATCTGGCTGCTGTGTAAGAACATTTTCATTGGCTGCTGTGTAGGAACATCCTCAATGGCTGCTGTGTTGGAACATCTTCATTGGCTGCTGTGTAGGAACAGTCTCATTGGCTGCTGTGTCTATCTATCTATCTATCTATCTATCTATCTATCTATCTATCTATCTATATGTCTCTATCTCTATCTATCTATCTAGTGACTCTCAGGGCGGCGCGGCCCCCTTTTATACCCTTCCTGGACGATGAAGATGTTCCTGCACATGAAGATGTTCCTACACAGCAGCCATTGAGGATGTTCCTACACAGCAGCCAATGAAAATGTTCCTACACAGCAGCCAGATTGTGACATCACAGAGCATCCCTGTGATGTCACAATCTGGCTGCTGTGTAAGAACATTTTCATTGGCTGCTGTGTAGGAACATCCTCAATGGCTGCTGTGTAAGAACATCTTCATTGGCTGCTGTGTAGGAACAGTCTCATTGGCTGCTGTGTCTATCAATCTATCTATCTATCTATCTATCTATCTATCTATCTATCTATCTATCTATCTATCTATCTATCTATCTATCTATCTATCTATCTATATGTCTCTATCTCTATCTATCTATCTAGTGACTCTCAGGGCGGCGCGGCCCCCTTTTATACCCTTCCTGGACGATGAAGATGTTCCTGCACATGAAGATGTTCCTACACAGCAGCCATTGAGGATGTTCCTACACAGCAGCCAATGAAAATGTTCCTACACAGCAGCCAGATTGTGACATCACAGAGCATCCCTGTGATGTCACAATCTGGCTGCTGTGTAAGAACATTTTCATTGGCTGCTCTGTAGGAACATCCTCAATGGCTGCTGTGTAGGAACATCTTCATTGGCTGCTGTGTAGGAACAGTCTCATTGGCTGTTGTGTCTATCAATCTATCTATCTATCTATCTATCTATCTATCTATCTATCTATCTATCTATCTATCTATCTATCTATCTATCTATCTATCTATCTATCTATATGTCTCTATCTCTATCTATCTATCTAGTGACTCTCAGGGCGGCGCGGCCCCCTTTTATACCCTTCCTGGACGATGAAGATGTTCCTGCACATGAAGATGTTCCTACACAGCAGCCATTGAGGATGTTCCTACACAGCAGCCAATGAAAATGTTCCTACACAGCAGCCAGATTGTGACATCACAGAGCATCCCTGTGATGTCACAATCTGGCTGCTGTGTAAGAACATTTTCATTGGCTGCTGTGTAGGAACATCCTCAATGGCTGCTGTGTTGGAACATCTTCATTGGCTGCTGTGTAGGAACAGTCTCATTGGCTGCTGTGTCTATCTATCTATCTATCTATCTATCTATCTATCTATCTATCTATCTATCTATCTATCTATCTATCTATCTATCTATCTATCTATCTATCTATCTATCTATCTATATCTCTATCTATCTATCTAGTGACTCTCAGGGCGGCGCGGCCCCCTTTTATACCCTTCCTGGACGATGAAGATGTTCCTGCACATGAAGATGTTCCTACACAGCAGCCATTGAGGATGTTCCTACACAGCAGCCAATGAAAATGTTCCTACACAGCAGCCAGATTGTGACATCACAGAGCATCCCTGTGATGTCACAATCTGGCTGCTGTGTAAGAACATTTTCATTGGCTGCTGTGTAGGAACATCCTCAATGGCTGCTGTGTAAGAACATCTTCATTGGCTGCTGTGTAGGAACAGTCTCATTGGCTGCTGTGTCTATCAATCTATCTATCTATCTATCTATCTATCTATCTATCTATCTATCTATCTATCTATCTATCTATCTATCTATCTATCTATCTATCTATCTATATGTCTCTATCTCTATCTATCTATCTAGTGACTCTCAGGGCGGCGCGGCCCCCTTTTATACCCTTCCTGGACGATGAAGATGTTCCTGCACATGAAGATGTTCCTACACAGCAGCCATTGAGGATGTTCCTACACAGCAGCCAATGAAAATGTTCCTACACAGCAGCCAGATTGTGACATCACAGAGCATCCCTGTGATGTCACAATCTGGCTGCTGTGTAAGAACATTTTCATTGGCTGCTGTGTAGGAACATCCTCAATGGCTGCTGTGTAGGAACATCTTCATTGGCTGCTGTGTAGGAACAGTCTCATTGGCTGTTGTGTCTATCAATCTATCTATCTATCTATCTATCTATCTATCTATCTATCTATCTATCTATCTATCTATCTATCTATCTATCTATCTATATGTCTCTATCTCTATCTATCTATCTAGTGACTCTCAGGGCGGCGCGGCCCCCTTTTATACCCTTCCTGGACGATGAAGATGTTCCTGCACATGAAGATGTTCCTACACAGCAGCCATTGAGGATGTTCCTACACAGCAGCCAATGAAAATGTTCCTACACAGCAGCCAGATTGTGACATCACAGAGCATCCCTGTGATGTCACAATCTGGCTGCTGTGTAAGAACATTTTCATTGGCTGCTGTGTAGGAACATCCTCAATGGCTGCTGTGTTGGAACATCTTCATTGGCTGCTGTGTAGGAACAGTCTCATTGGCTGCTGTGTCTATCTATCTATCTATCTATCTATCTATCTATCTATCTATCTATCTATATGTCTCTATCTCTATCTATCTATCTAGTGACTCTCAGGGCGGCGCGGCCCCCTTTTATACCCTTCCTGGACGATGAAGATGTTCCTGCACATGAAGATGTTCCTACACAGCAGCCATTGAGGATGTTCCTACACAGCAGCCAATGAAAATGTTCCTACACAGCAGCCAGATTGTGACATCACAGAGCATCCCTGTGATGTCACAATCTGGCTGCTGTGTAAGAACATTTTCATTGGCTGCTGTGTAGGAACATCCTCAATGGCTGCTGTGTAAGAACATCTTCATTGGCTGCTGTGTAGGAACAGTCTCATTGGCTGCTGTGTCTATCTATCTATCTATCTATCTATCCATCTATCTATCTATCTATCTATCTATCTATCTATCTATCTATCTATCTATCTATCTATCTATCTATCTATCTATCTATCTATATGTCTCTATCTCTATCTATCTATCTAGTGACTCTCAGGGCGGCGCGGCCCCCTTTTATACCCTTCCTGGACGATGAAGATGTTCCTGCACATGAAGATGTTCCTACACAGCAGCCATTGAGGATGTTCCTACACAGCAGCCAATGAAAATGTTCCTACACAGCAGCCAGATTGTGACATCACAGAGCATCCCTGTGATGTCACAATCTGGCTGCTGTGTAAGAACATTTTCATTGGCTGCTGTGTAGGAACATCCTCAATGGCTGCTGTGTAAGAACATCTTCATTGGCTGCTGTGTAGGAACAGTCTCATTGGCTGCTGTGTCTATCAATCTATCTATCTATCTATCTATCTATCTATCTATCTATCTATCTATCTATCTATCTATCTATCTATCTATCTATCTATCTATCTATCTATCTATCTATCTATATGTCTCTATCTCTATCTATCTATCTAGTGACTCTCAGGGCGGCGCGGCCCCCTTTTATACCCTTCCTGGACGATGAAGATGTTCCTGCACATGAAGATGTTCCTACACAGCAGCCATTGAGGATGTTCCTACACAGCAGCCAATGAAAATGTTCCTACACAGCAGCCAGATTGTGACATCACAGAGCATCCCTGTGATGTCACAATCTGGCTGCTGTGTAAGAACATTTTCATTGGCTGCTGTGTAGGAACATCCTCAATGGCTGCTGTGTAAGAACATCTTCATTGGCTGCTGTGTAGGAACAGTCTCATTGGCTGCTGTGTCTATCAATCTATCTATCTATCTATCTATCTATCTATCTATCTATCTATCTATCTATCTATCTATCTATCTATCTATCTATATGTCTCTATCTCTATCTATCTATCTAGTGACTCTCAGGGCGGCGCGGCCCCCTTTTATACCCTTCCTGGACGATGAAGATGTTCCTGCACATGAAGATGTTCCTACACAGCAGCCATTGAGGATGTTCCTACACAGCAGCCAATGAAAATGTTCCTACACAGCAGCCAGATTGTGACATCACAGAGCATCCCTGTGATGTCACAATCTGGCTGCTGTGTAAGAACATTTTCATTGGCTGCTGTGTAGGAACATCCTCAATGGCTGCTGTGTAAGAACATCTTCATTGGCTGCTGTGTAGGAACAGTCTCATTGGCTGCTGTGTCTATCAATCTATCTATCTATCTATCTATCTATCTATCTATCTATCTATCTATCTATCTATCTATCTATCTATCTATCTATCTATCTATCTATCTATCTATCTATCTATCTATCTATCTATCTATCTATCTATCTATATGTCTCTATCTCTATCTATCTATCTAGTGACTCTCAGGGCGGCGCGGCCCCCTTTTATACCCTTCCTGGACGATGAAGATGTTCCTGCACATGAAGATGTTCCTACACAGCAGCCATTGAGGATGTTCCTACACAGCAGCCAATGAAAATGTTCCTACACAGCAGCCAGATTGTGACATCACAGAGCATCCCTGTGATGTCACAATCTGGCTGCTGTGTAAGAACATTTTCATTGGCTGGTGTGTAGGAACATCCTCAATGGCTGCTATGTAGGAACATCTTCATTGGCTGCTGTGTAGGAACAGTCTCATTGGCTGCTGTGTCTATCTATCCATCTATCTATCTATCTATCTATCTATCTATCTATCTATCTATCTATCTATCTATATGTCTCTATCTCTATCTATCTATCTAGTGACTCTCAGGGCGGCGCGGCCCCCTTTTATACCCTTCCTGGACGATGAAGATGTTCCTGCACATGAAGATGTTCCTACACAGCAGCCATTGAGGATGTTCCTACACAGCAGCCAATGAAAATGTTCCTACACAGCAGCCAGATTGTGACATCACAGAGCATCCCTGTGATGTCACAATCTGGCTGCTGTGTAAGAACATTTTCATTGGCTGCTGTGTAGGAACATCCTCAATGGCTGCTGTGTAAGAACATCTTCATTGGCTGCTGTGTAGGAACAGTCTCATTGGCTGCTGTGTCTATCAATCTATCTATCTATCTATCTATCTATCTATCTATCTATCTATCTATCTATCTATCTATCTATCTATCTATCTATCTATCTATCTATCTATCTATCTATCTATCTATCTATCTATCTATCTCTATCTATCTATCTAGTGACTCTCAGGGCGGCGCGGCCCCCTTTTATACCCTTCCTGGACGATGAAGATGTTCCTGCACATGAAGATGTTCCTACACAGCAGCCATTGAGGATGTTCCTACACAGCAGCCAATGAAAATGTTCCTACACAGCAGCCAGATTGTGACATCACAGAGCATCCCTGTGATGTCACAATCTGGCTGCTGTGTAAGAACATTTTCATTGGCTGCTCTGTAGGAACATCCTCAATGGCTGCTGTGTAGGAACATCTTCATTGGCTGCTGTGTAGGAACAGTCTCATTGGCTGTTGTGTCTATCAATCTATCTATCTATCTATCTATCTATCTATCTATCTATCTATCTATCTATCTATCTATCTATATGTCTCTATCTCTATCTATCTATCTATCTATCTAGTGACTCTCAGGGCGGCGCGGCCCCCTTTTATACCCTTCCTGGACGATGAAGATGTTCCTGCACATGAAGATGTTCCTACACAGCAGCCATTGAGGATGTTCCTACACAGCAGCCAATGAAAATGTTCCTACACAGCAGCCAGATTGTGACATCACAGAGCATCCCTGTGATGTCACAATCTGGCTGCTGTGTAAGAACATTTTCATTGGCTGCTGTGTAGGAACATCCTCAATGGCTGATATGTAGGAACATCTTCATTGGCTGCTGTGTAGGAACAGTCTCATTGGCTGCTGTGTCTATCTATCTATCTATCTATCTATCTATCTATCTATCTATCTATCTATCTATCTATCTATCTATCTATCTATCTATCTATATGTCTCTATCTCTATCTATCTATCTAGTGACTCTCAGGGCGGCGCGGCCCACTTTTATACCCTTCCTGGACGATGAAGATGTTCCTGCACATGAAGATGTTCCTACACAGCAGCCATTGAGGATGTTCCTACACAGCAGCCAATGAAAATGTTCCTACACAGCAGCCAGATTGTGACATCACAGAGCATCCCTGTGATGTCACAATCTGGCTGCTGTGTAAGAACATTTTCATTGGCTGCTGTGTAGGAACATCCTCAATGGCTGCTGTGTAGGAACATCTTCATTGGCTGCTGTGTAGGAACAGTCTCATTGGCTGCTGTGTCTATCAATCTATCTATCTATCTATCTATCTATCTATCTATCTATCTATCTATCTATCTATCTATCTATCTATCTATGTATCTATCTATCTATCTATATGTCTCTATCTCTATCTATCTATCTAGTGACTCTCAGGGCGGCGCGGCCCCCTTTTATACCCTTCCTGGACGATGAAGATGTTCCTGCACATGAAGATGTTCCTACACAGCAGCCATTGAGGATGTTCCTACACAGCAGCCAATGAAAATGTTCCTACACAGCAGCCAGATTGTGACATCACAGAGCATCCCTGTGATGTCACAATCTGGCTGCTGTGTAAGAACATTTTCATTGGCTGCTCTGTAGGAACATCCTCAATGGCTGCTGTGTAGGAACATCTTCATTGGCTGCTGTGTAGGAACAGTCTCATTGGCTGTTGTGTCTATCAATCTATCTATCTATCTATCTATCTATCTATCTATCTATCTATCTATCTATCTATCTATCTATCTATCTATCTATCTATCTATCTATCTATCTATCTATCTATATATCTATCTATATGTCTCTATCTCTATCTATCTATCTATCTAGTGACTCTCAGGGCGGCGCGGCCCCCTTTTATACCCTTCCTGGACGATGAAGATGTTCCTGCACATGAAGATGTTCCTACACAGCAGCCATTGAGGATGTTCCTACACAGCAGCCAATGAAAATGTTCCTACACAGCAGCCAGATTGTGACATCACAGAGCATCCCTGTGATGTCACAATCTGGCTGCTGTGTAAGAACATTTTCATTGGCTGCTGTGTAGGAACATCCTCAATGGCTGATATGTAGGAACATCTTCATTGGCTGCTGTGTAGGAACAGTCTCATTGGCTGCTGTGTCTATCTATCTATCTATCTATCTATCTATCTATCTATCTATCTATCTATCTATCTATCTATCTATCTATCTATCTATCTATCTATATGTCTCTATCTCTATCTATCTATCTAGTGACTCTCAGGGCGGCGCAGCCCCCTTTTATACCCTTCCTGGACGATGAAGATGTTCCTGCACATGAAGATGTTCCTACACAGCAGCCATTGAGGATGTTCCTACACAGCAGCCAATGAAAATGTTCCTACACAGCAGCCAGATTGTGACATCACAGAGCATCCCTGTGATGTCACAATCTGGCTGCTGTGTAAGAACATTTTCATTGGCTGCTGTGTAGGAACATCCTCAATGGCTGCTGTGTAGGAACATCTTCATTGGCTGCTGTGTAGGAACAGTCTCATTGGCTGCTGTGTCTATCAATCTATCTATCTATCTATCTATCTATCTATCTATCTATCTATCTATCTATCTATCTATCTATCTATCTATCTATCTATCTATCTATCTATCTATCTATATGTCTCTATCTCTATCTATCTATCTATCTAGTGACTCTCAGGGCGGCGCGGCCCCCTTTTATACCCTTCCTGGACGATGAAGATGTTCCTGCACATGAAGATGTTCCTACACAGCAGCCATTGAGGATGTTCCTACACAGCAGCCAATGAAAATGTTCCTACACAGCAGCCAGATTGTGACATCACAGAGCATCCCTGTGATGTCACAATCTGGCTGCTGTGTAAGAACATTTTCATTGGCTGCTGTGTAGGAACATCCTCAATGGCTGATATGTAGGAACATCTTCATTGGCTGCTGTGTAGGAACAGTCTCATTGGCTGCTGTGTCTATCTATCTATCTATCTATCTATCTATCTATCTATCTATCTATCTATCTATCTATCTATCTATCTATCTATCTATCTATCTATCTATATGTCTCTATCTCTATCTATCTATCTAGTGACTCTCAGGGCGGCGCGGCCCCCTTTTATACCCTTCCTGGACGATGAAGATGTTCCTGCATATGAAGATGTTCCTACACAGCAGCCATTGAGGATGTTCCTACACAGCAGCCAATGAAAATGTTCCTACACAGCAGCCAGATTGTGACATCACAGAGCATCCCTGTGATGTCACAATCTGGCTGCTGTGTAAGAACATTTTCATTGGCTGCTGTGTAGGAACATCCTCAATGGCTGATAAGTAGGAACATCTTCATTGGCTGCTGTGTAGGAACAGTCTCATTGGCTGCTGTGTCTATCTATCTATCTATCTATCTATCTATCTATCTATCTATCTATCTATCTATCTATCTATCTATCTATCTATCTATCTATCTATCTATCTATCTATCTATATGTCTCTATCTCTATCTATCTATCTAGTGACTCTCAGGGCGGCGCGGCCCCCTTTTATACCCTTCCTGGACGATGAAGATGTTCCTGCACATGAAGATGTTCCTACACAGCAGCCAGATTGTGACATCACAGAGCTTCCCTGTGATGTCACAATCTGGCTGCTGTGTAAGAACATTTTCATTGGCTGCTGTGTAGGAACATCCTCAATGGCTGCTGTGTTGGAACATCTTCATTGGCTGCTGTGTAGGAACAGTCTCATTGGCTGCTGTGTCTATCTATCTATCTATCTATCTATCTATCTATCTATCTATCTATCTATCTATCTATCTATCTATCTATCTATCTATATGTCTCTATCTCTATCTATCTATCTAGTGACTCTCAGGGCGGCGCGGCCCCCTTTTATACCCTTCCTGGACGATGAAGATGTTCCTGCACATGAAGATGTTCCTACACAGCAGCCATTGAGGATGTTCCTACACAGCAGCCAATGAAAATGTTCCTACACAGCAGCCAGATTGTGACATCACAGAGCATCCCTGTGATGTCACAATCTGGCTGCTGTGTAAGAACATTTTCATTGGCTGGTGTGTAGGAACATCCTCAATGGCTGCTATGTAGGAACATCTTCATTGGCTGCTGTGTAGGAACAGTCTCATTGGCTGCTGTGTCTATCTATCTATCTATCTATCTATCTATCTATCTATCTATCTATCTATCTATCTATCTATCTATCTATCTATCTATCTATCTATCTATCTATATGTCTCTATCTCTATCTATCTATCTAGTGACTCTCAGGGCGGCGCCGCCCCCTTTTATACCCTTCCTGGACGATGAAGATGTTCCTGCACATGAAGATGTTCCTACACAGCAGCCATTGAGGATGTTCCTACACAGCAGCCAATGAAAATGTTCCTACACAGCAGCCAGATTGTGACATCACAGAGCATCCCTGTGATGTCACAATCTGGCTGCTGTGTAGGAACATTTTCATTGGCTGCTGTGTAGGAACATCCTCAATGGCTGCTGTGTAGGAATATCTTCATTGGCTGCTGTGTAGGAACAGTCTCATTGGCTGCTGTGTCTATCTATCTATCTATCTATCTATCTATCTATCTATCTATCTATCTATCTATCTATCTATCTATCTATCTATCTATCTATCTATCTATATGTCTCTATCTATCTATCTAGTGACTCTCAGGGCGGCGCGGCCCCCTTTTATACCCTTCCTGGACGATGAAGATGTTCCTGCACATGAAGATGTTCCTACACAGCAGCCATTGAGGATGTTCCTACACAGCAGCCAATGAAAATGTTCCTACACAGCAGCCAGATTGTGACATCACAGAGCATCCCTGTGATGTCACAATCTGGCTGCTGTGAAAGAACATTTTCATTGGCTGCTGTGTAGGAACATCCTCAATGGCTGCTGTGTAGGAACATCTTCATTGGCTGCTGTGTAGGAACAGTCTCATTGGCTGCTGTGTCTATCTATCTATCTATCTATCTATCTATCTATCTATCTATCTATCTATATGTCTCTATCTCTATCTATCTATCTAGTGACTCTCAGGGCGGCGCGGCCCCCTTTTATACCCTTCCTGGACGATGAAGATGTTCCTGCACATGAAGATGTTCCTACACAGCAGCCATTGAGGATGTTCCTACACAGCAGCCAATGAAAATGTTCCTACACAGCAGCCAGATTGTGACATCACAGAGCATCCCTGTGATGTCACAATCTGGCTGCTGTGTAAGAACATTTTCATTGGCTGCTGTGTAGGAACATCCTCAATGGCTGATATGTAGGAACATCTTCATTGGCTGCTGTGTAGGAACAGTCTCATTGGCTGCTGTGTCTATCTATCTATCTATCTATCTATCTATCTATCTATCTATCTATCTATCTATCTATCTATCTATCTATCTATATGTCTCTATCTCTATCTATCTATCTAGTGACTCTCAGGGCGGCGCGGCCCCCTTTTATACCCTTCCTGGACGATGAAGATGTTCCTGCACATGAAGATGTTCCTACACAGCAGCCATTGAGGATGTTCCTACACAGCAGCCAATGAAAATGTTCCTACACAGCAGCCAGATTGTGACATCACAGAGCATCCCTGTGATGTCACAATCTGGCTGCTGTGTAAGAACATTTTCATTGGCTGGTGTGTAGGAACATCCTCAATGGCTGCTATGTAGGAACATCTTCATTGGCTGCTGTGTAGGAACAGTCTCATTGGCTGCTGTGTCTATCTATCTATCTATCTATCTATCTATCTATCTATCTATCTATCTATCTATCTATCTATCTATCTATCTATCTATCTATCTATCTATCTATCTATCTATCTATCTATCTATCTATCTATCTATCTATCTATCTATCTATCTATCTATATGTCTCTATCTCTATCTATCTATCTAGTGACTCTCAGGGCGGCGCCGCCCCCTTTTATACCCTTCCTGGACGATGAAGATGTTCCTGCACATGAAGATGTTCCTACACAGCAGCCATTGAGGATGTTCCTACACAGCAGCCAATGAAAATGTTCCTACACAGCAGCCAGATTGTGACATCACAGAGCATCCCTGTGATGTCACAATCTGGCTGCTGTGTAGGAACATTTTCATTGGCTGCTGTGTAGGAACATCCTCAATGGCTGCTGTGTAGGAATATCTTCATTGGCTGCTGTGTAGGAACAGTCTCATTGGCTGCTGTGTCTATCTATCTATCTATCTATCTATCTATCTATCTATCTATCTATCTATCTATCTATCTATCTATCTATCTATCTATCTATCTATCTATATGTCTCTATCTATCTATCTAGTGACTCTCAGGGCGGCGCGGCCCCCTTTTATACCCTTCCTGGACGATGAAGATGTTCCTGCACATGAAGATGTTCCTACACAGCAGCCATTGAGGATGTTCCTACACAGCAGCCAATGAAAATGTTCCTACACAGCAGCCAGATTGTGACATCACAGAGCATCCCTGTGATGTCACAATCTGGCTGCTGTGAAAGAACATTTTCATTGGCTGCTGTGTAGGAACATCCTCAATGGCTGCTGTGTAGGAACATCTTCATTGGCTGCTGTGTAGGAACAGTCTCATTGGCTGCTGTGTCTATCTATCTATCTATCTATCTATCTATCTATATGTCTCTATCTCTATCTATCTATCTAGTGACTCTCAGGGCGGCGCGGCCCCCTTTTATACCCTTCCTGGACGATGAAGATGTTCCTGCACATGAAGATGTTCCTACACAGCAGCCATTGAGGATGTTCCTACACAGCAGCCAATGAAAATGTTCCTACACAGCAGCCAGATTGTGACATCACAGAGCATCCCTGTGATGTCACAATCTGGCTGCTGTGTAAGAACATTTTCATTGGCTGCTGTGTAGGAACATCCTCAATGGCTGATATGTAGGAACATCTTCATTGGCTGCTGTGTA